>NW_026280567.1:0-16374 GCF_023373465.1 Oncorhynchus keta
ATGACAGAACAGATAGATCTACTGTCTCTATTCTATTATGACAGACCAGTTAGATGTACCGTCTATATTATAATATGACAGATGGGGAAGCAGATCTACTGTCTCTATTATAATATGACAGACCAGTTGTATCTACTGTCACTATTATATTATGACAGACCAACGACATCTACTGTCTCTATTATAACATGACAGACCAGCTCAATCTACTGTCTCTATTATTTTATGACAGATCAGAGATCTACTGTCTCTATTATATTATGACAGACCAGCTAGATCTACTGTCTCTATTATTTTATGACAGACCAGCTAGATCTACTGTCTCTACTATATTATGACAGACCAGCTAGATCTACTGTCTCCATTATAATATGACAGACCAGCTCAGATCTACTGTCTCTATTCTATTATGACAGACCAGCTAGATCTTCTGTCTCTATTATATTATGACAGACCAGCTAGATGTACTGTCTCATATATGACAGAACAGCTAGATCTACTGTCTCTATTATATTATGACAGACCAGCTAGATGTACTGTCTCTATTATAATATGACAGACCAGCTAGATCTACTGTCTCTATTATATTATGACAGACCAGCTAGATCTACTGTCTCTATTATAATATGACAGACCAGCTAGATCTACTGTCTCTATTATATTATGACAGACCAGCGAGATCTACTGTCTCTATTATAATTATGACAGACCAGCTAGATCTACTGTCTCTATTATATTATGACAGACCAGCTAGATCTACTGTCTCTATTATAATATGACAGACCAGCTCAGATCTACTGTCTCTATTATTTTATGACAGACCAGCTAGATATACTGTCTCTATTATTATGACAGACCAGCTAGATCTACTGTCTCTATTATATTATGACAGACCAGCTAGATCTACTGTTTGACAGACCAGCTATATATAATTATGACAGACTAGATCTACTGTCTCTATTATATTATGACAGACCAGCTCTACTGTCTCTATTATAATATGACAGACCAGCTAGATATACTGTCTCTATTATATTATGACAGACCAGCTAGATCTACTGTTTCTATTATAACATGAAAGACCAGCTCAATCTACTGTCTCTATTATTTTATGACAGACCAGCTAGATCTACTGTCTCTATTATATTATGACTGACCAGCTAGATCTACTGTCTCTATTATTTTATGACAGACCAGGTAGATCTACTGTCTCTGCTATATTATGACAGACCAGCTAGATCTACTGTCTCTATTATAATTTGACAGACCAGCTAGATATACTGTCTCTATTATATTATGACAGACCAGCTAGATCTACTGTCTCTATTATAATATGACAGACCAGCTAGATCTACTGTCTCTATTATTCTCTGACAGACCAGGTAGATCTACTGTATCTATTATATTATGACAGACCAGCTAGATCTACTGTCTCTATTATAATATGAAAGACCAGCTAGATCTACTGTCTTATATTATGACAGACCAGCGAGATCTACTGTCTCTATTATAATATGACAGACCAGCAAAATCTACTGTCTCTATTAGATTATGACAGACCAGGTAGATCTACTGTCTCTATTATATTATGACAGACCAGCTAGATGTACTGTCTCTATTATAAAATGACAGACCAGCTAGATCTACTGTCTCTACTATATTATGACAGACCAGCAAGCTCTACTGTCTCTATTATAATATGAAAGACCAGCGAGATCTACTGTCTCATATTATGACAGAACAGCTAGATCTACTGTCTCTATTCTATTATGACAGACCAGCTAGATGTACTGTCTATATTATAATATGACAGACCAGCTAGATCTACTGTCTCTATTATAATATGACAGACCAGCTAGATCTACTGTCTCCATTATAATATGACAGACCAGCTAGATCTACTGTCTCTATTATATTATGACAGACCAGCGACATCTACTGTCTCTATTATAATATGACAGACAAGCTAGATCTACTGTCTCTATTATATTATGACAGACCAGCTAGATCTACTGTCTCTATTATAATATGACCAACTGTCTGTATTATAATATGACAGACCAGCTCGATCTACTGTCTCTATTATAATTTGACAGACCAGCTAGATATACTGTCTCTATTATATTATGACAGACCAGCTAGATCTACTGTTTCTATTATTTTATGAAAGACCAGCTAGATCTACTGTCTCTATCATATTATGACAGACCAGCTAGATCTACTATCTCTATTATTTTATGACAGACCAGCTAGATATACTGTCTCTATTATATTATGACAGACCAGCTAGATCTACTGTTTCTATTATAACATGAAAGACCAGCTCGATCTACTGTCTCTATTATTTTATGACAGATCAGCTAGATCTACTGTCTCTATTATATTATGACTGACCAGCTAGATCTACTGTCTCTATTATTTTATGACAGACCAGCTAGATCTACTGTCTCTATTATAATTATGACAGACCAGCTAGATATACTGTCTCTATTATATTATGACAGACCAGCTAGATCTACTGTCTCTATTATATTATGACAGACCAGGGGTAGATCTACTGTCTCTATTATATTATGACAGACCAGCTAGATCTACTGTCTCTATATTATGAAAGACCAGCGAGATCTACTGTCTCTATTATTTTATGACAGACCAGCAAGATCTACTGTCTCTATTATATTATGACAGACCAGGTAGATCTACTGTCTCTATTATTATGACAGACCAGCTAGATCTACTGTCTCTATTATATTATGACAGACCAGCTAGATCTACTGTTTCTATTATAAAATGACAGACCAGCAAGATCTACTGTCTCTATTATTTATGACAGACCAGCTAGATCTACTGTCTCTATTATTTTATGACAGATCAGCTAGATCTACTGTCTCTATTATATTATGACAGACCAGCGAGATCTACTGTCTCTATTATAATATGACAGACCAGCTAGATCTACTGTCTCTATTATATTATGACAGACCAGCTAGATCTACTGTCTCATTATAATATGACAGACAGCAACTGTCTCTATTATAATATGACAGACCAGCTAGATCTACTGTCTCTATTATAATATGACAGACCAGCTAGATCTACTGTCTCTATTATATTATGACAGACCAGCTAGATCTACTGTCTCTATTATAATATGACAGAACAGCTAGATCTACTGTCTCTATTATATTATGACAGACCAGCTAGATCTACTGTCTCTATTATTATTATGACAGACCAGCTAGATCTACTGTCTCTATTATAATTTGACAGACCAGCTCAATCTACTGTCTCTATTATATTATGACAGACCAGCTAGATCTACTATTTCTATTATAATTTGACAGACCAGCTAGATATACTGTCTCTATTATATTATGACAGACCAGCTAGATCTACTGTTTCTATTATAACATGAAAGACCAGCTAGATCTACTGTCTCTATTATTTATGACAGACCAGCTAGATCTACTGTCTCTATTATATTTGACAGACCAGCTAGATCTACTGTCTCTATTATATTATGACAGACCAGACCATATGCTCGATCTACTGTCTCTATTATTTTATGACAGATCAGCTAGTCACTGTCTACTATTCTATTATGGGTGGTCCAGCTAATCGAACCCATTATCCTGGCAGACCAGGTGCTCTACCAGTCTGAGCTACAGAAGGACAGACCAGCTAGATCTACTGTCTCTATTATAATTTGACAGACCAGCTAGATATACTGTCTCTATTATATTATGACAGACCAGCTAGATCTACTGTCTCCATTATAATATGACAGACCAGCAAGATCTGCTGTCTCTATTAGATTATGACAGACCAGGTAGATCTACTGTCTCTATTATATTATGACAGACCAGCTAGATGTACTGTCTCTATTATAAAATGACAGACCAGCTAGATCTACTGTCTCTACTATATTATGACAGACCAGTAAGCTCTACTGTCTCTATTATAATATGAAAGACCAGCGAGATCTACTGTCTCATATTATGACAGAACAGCTAGATCTACTGTCTCTATTCTATTATGACAGACCAGCTAGATGTACTGTCTATATATATTATAATATGACAGACCAGCTAGATCTACTGTCTCTATTATAATATGACAGACCAGCTAGATCTACTGTCACTATTATATTATGACAGACCAACGACATCTACTGTCTCTATTATAACATGACAGACCAGCTCAATCTACTGTCTCTATTATTTTATGACAGATCAGCTCGATCTACTGTCTCTGCTATATTATGACAGACCAGCTAGATCTACTGTCTCTATTATAATTTGACAGACCAGCTAGATATACTGTCTCTATTATATTATGACAGACCAGCTAGATCTACTGTTTCTATTATAACATGAAAGACCAGCTCGATCTACTGTCTCTATTATTTTATGACAGACCAGCTCGATCTACTGTCTCTATTATATTATGACAGACCAGCGACATCAACTGTCTCTATTATAATATGACAGACCAGCTAGATCTACAGTCTCTATTATATTATGACAGACCAGCTATATCTACTGTATCTATTATAACATGAAAGACCAGCTCGATCTACTGTCTCTATTATTTTATGACAGATCAGCTAGATCTACTGTCTCTATCATATTATGAGTGACCAGCTAGATCTACTGTCTCTATTATTTTACGACAGACCAGGTAGATCTACTGTCTCTGCTATATTATGACAGACCAGCTAGATCTACTGTCTCTATTATAATTTGACAGACCAGCTAGATATACTGTCTCTATTATATTATGACAGACCAGCTAGATCTACTGTCTCCATTATAATATGACAGACCAGCAAAATCTGCTGTCTCTATTAGATTATGACAGACCAGGTAGATCTACTGTCTCTATTATATTATGACAGACCAGCTAGATGTACTGTCTCTATTATAAAATGACAGACCAGCTAGATCTACTGTCTCTACTATATTATGACAGACCAGTAAGCTCTACTGTCTCTATTATAATATGAAAGACCAGCGAGATCTACTGTCTCATATTATGACAGAACAGCTAGATCTACTGTCTCTATTATAATATGACAGACCAGCTAGATCTACTGTCTCTATTATAATATGACAGACCAGCTAGATCTACTGTCACTATTATATTATGACAGACCAACGACATCTACTGTCTCTATTATAACATGACAGACCAGCTCAATCTACTGTCTCTATTATTTTATGACAGATCAGCTCGATCTACTGTCTCTGCTATATTATGACAGACCAGCTAGATCTACTGTCTCTATTATAATTTGACAGACCAGCTAGATATACTGTCTCTATTATAATTTGACAGACCAGCTAGATATACTGTCTCTATTATATTATGACAGACCAGTAAGCTCTACTGTCTCTATTATAATATGAAAGACCAGCGAGATCTACTGTCTCATATTATGACAGAACAGCTAGATCTACTGTCTCTATTCTATTATGACAGACCAGCTAGATGTACTGTCTCTATTATAATATGACAGACCAGCTAGATCTACTGTCTCATATTATGACAGACCAGCGAGATCTACTGTCTCTATTATAATATGACAGACCAGCAAAATCTACTGTCTCTATTAGATTATGACAGACCAGGTAGATCTACTGTCTCTATTATATTATGACAGACCAGCTAGATGTACTGTCTCTATTATAAAATGACAGACCAGCTAGATCTACTGTCTCTACTATATTATGACAGACCAGCAAGCTCTACTGTCTCTATTATAATATGACAGACCAGCGAGATCTACTGTCTCCACTATAATATGACAGACCAGCTAGATCTACTGTCTCTATTATATTATGACAGACCAGCGACATCTACTGTCTCTATTATAATATGACAGACAAGCTAGATCTACTGTCTCTATTATATTATGACAGACCAGCTAGATCTACTGTCTCTATTATAATATGACCAACTGTCTGTATTATAATATGACAGACCAGCTCGATCTACTGTCTCTATTATAATTTGACAGACCAGCTAGATATACTGTCTCTATTATATTATGACAGACCAGCTAGATCTACTGTTTCTATTATAACATGAAAGACCAGCTCGATCTACTGTCTCTATTATTTTATGACAGATCAGCTAGATCTACTGTCTCTATCATATTATGACTGACCAGCTAGATCTACTGTCTCTATTATTTTACGACAGACCAGGTAGATCTACTGTCTCTGCTATATTATGACAGACCAGCTAGATCTACTGTCTCTATTATAATTTGACAGACCAGCTAGATATACTGTCTCTATTATATTATGACAGACCAGCTAGATCTACTGTCTCCATTATAATATGACAGACCAGCAAGATCTGCTGTCTCTATTAGATTATGACAGACCAGGTAGATCTACTGTTTCTATTATAACATGAAAGACCAGCTCAATCTACTGTCTCTATCATATTATGCCAGACCAGCTAGATCTACTATCTCTATTATAATTTGACAGACCAGCTAGATATACTGTCTCTATTATATTATGACAGACCAGCTAGATCTACTGTTTCTATTATAACATGAAAGACCAGCTCGATCTACTGTCTCTATTATTTTATGACAGATCAGCTAGATCTACTGTCTCTATCATATTATGACTGACCAGCTAGATCTACTGTCTCTATTATTTTACGACAGACCAGGTAGATCTACTGTCTCTGCTATATTATGACAGACCAGCTAGATCTACTGTCTCTATTATAATTTGACAGACCAGCTAGATATACTGTCTCTATTATATTATGACAGACCAGCTAGATCTACTGTCTCCATTATAATATGACAGACCAGCAAGATCTGCTGTCTCTATTAGATTATGACAGACCAGGTAGATCTACTGTCTCTATTATATTATGACAGACCAGCTAGATGTACTGTCTCTATTATAAAATGACAGACCAGCTAGATCTACTGTCTCTACTATATTACGACAGACCAGTAAGCTCTACTGTCTCTATTATAATATGAAAGACCAGCGAGATCTACTGTCTCATATTATGACAGAACAGCTAGATCTACTGTCTCTATTCTATTATGACAGACCAGCTAGATGTACTGTCTATATTATAATATGACAGACCAGCTAGATCTACTGTCTCTATTATAATATGACAGACCAGCTAGATCTACTGTCACTATTATATTATGACAGACCAACGACATCTACTGTCTCTATTATAACATGACAGACCAGCTCAATCTACTGTCTCTATTATTTTATGACAGATCAGCTCGATCTACTGTCTCTGCTATATTATGACAGACCAGCTAGATCTACTGTCTCTATTATAATTTGACAGACCAGCTAGATATACTGTCTCTATTATATTATGACAGACCAGCTAGATCTACTGTTTCTATTATAACATGAAAGACCAGCTCGATCTACTGTCTCTATTATTTTATGACAGACCAGCTCGATCTACTGTCTCTATTATATTATGACAGACCAGCGACATCAACTGTCTCTATTATAATATGACAGACCAGCTAGATCTACAGTCTCTATTATATTATGACAGACCAGCTAGATCTACTGTATCTATTATAACATGAAAGACCAGCTCGATCTACTGTCTCTATTATTTTATGACAGATCAGCTAGATCTACTGTCTCTATCATATTATGACTGACCAGCTAGATCTACTGTCTCTATTATTTTACGACAGACCAGGTAGATCTACTGTCTCTGCTATATTATGACAGACCAGCTAGATCTACTGTCTCTATTATAATTTGACAGACCAGCTAGATATACTGTCTCTATTATATTATGACAGACCAGCTAGATCTACTGTCTCCATTATAATATGACAGACCAGCAAAATCTGCTGTCTCTATTAGATTATGACAGACCAGGTAGATCTACTGTCTCTATTATATTATGACAGACCAGCTAGATGTACTGTCTCTATTATAAAATGACAGACCAGCTAGATCTACTGTCTCTACTATATTATGACAGACCAGTAAGCTCTACTGTCTCTATTATAATATGAAAGACCAGCGAGATCTACTGTCTCATATTATGACAGAATAGATAGATCTACTGTCTCTATTCTATTATGACAGACCAGCTAGATGTACTGTCTATATTATAATATGACAGACAAGCTAGATCTACTGTCTCTATTATATTATGACAGACCAGCGACATCTACTGTCTCTATTATAATATGACAGACAAGCTAGATCTACTGTCTCTATTATATTATGACAGACCAGCTAGATCTACTGTCTCTATTATAATATGACCAACTGTCTGTATTATAATATGACAGACCAGCTCGATCTACTGTCTCTATTATAATTTGACAGACCAGCTAGATATACTGTCTCTATTATATTATGACAGACCAGCTAGATCTACTGTTTCTATTATAACATGAAAGACCAGCTCGATCTACTGTCTCTATTATTTTATGACAGATCAGCTAGATCTACTGTCTCTATCATATTATGACTGACCAGCTAGATCTACTGTCTCTATTATTTTACGACAGACCAGGTAGATCTACTGTCTCTGCTATATTATGACAGACCAGCTAGATCTACTGTCTCTATTATAATTTGACAGACCAGCTAGATATACTGTCTCTATTATATTATGACAGACCAGCTAGATCTACTGTCTCCATTATAATATGACAGACCAGCAAGATCTGCTGTCTCTATTAGATTATGACAGACCAGGTAGATCTACTGTTTCTATTATAACATGAAAGACCAGCTCAATCTACTGTCTCTATCATATTATGCCAGACCAGCTAGATCTACTATCTCTATTATAATTTGACAGACCAGCTAGATATACTGTCTCTATTATATTATGACAGACCAGCTAGATCTACTGTTTCTATTATAACATGAAAGACCAGCTCGATCTACTGTCTCTATTATTTTATGACAGATCAGCTAGATCTACTGTCTCTATCATATTATGACTGACCAGCTAGATCTACTGTCTCTATTATTTTACGACAGACCAGGTAGATCTACTGTCTCTGCTATATTATGACAGACCAGCTAGATCTACTGTCTCTATTATAATTTGACAGACCAGCTAGATATACTGTCTCTATTATATTATGACAGACCAGCTAGATCTACTGTCTCCATTATAATATGACAGACCAGCAAGATCTGCTGTCTCTATTAGATTATGACAGACCAGGTAGATCTACTGTCTCTATTATATTATGACAGACCAGCTAGATGTACTGTCTCTATTATAAAATGACAGACCAGCTAGATCTACTGTCTCTACTATATTACGACAGACCAGTAAGCTCTACTGTCTCTATTATAATATGAAAGACCAGCGAGATCTACTGTCTCATATTATGACAGAACAGCTAGATCTACTGTCTCTATTCTATTATGACAGACCAGCTAGATGTACTGTTTATATTATAATATGACAGACCAGCTAGATCTACTGTCTCTATTATAATATGACAGACCAGCTAGATCTACTGTCACTATTATATTATGACAGACCAACGACATCTACTGTCTCTATTATAACATGACAGACCAGCTCAATCTACTGTCTCTATTATTTTATGACAGATCAGCTCGATCTACTGTCTCTGCTATATTATGACAGACCAGCTAGATCTACTGTCTCTATTATAATTTGACAGACCAGCTAGATATACTGTCTCTATTATATTATGACAGACCAGCTAGATCTACTGTTTCTATTATAACATGAAAGACCAGCTCGATCTACTGTCTCTATTATTTTATGACAGACCAGCTCGATCTACTGTCTCTATTATATTATGACAGACCAGCGACATCAACTGTCTCTATTATAATATGACAGACCAGCTAGATCTACAGTCTATATTATATTATGACAGACCAGCTAGATCTACTGTATCTATTATAAC
This sequence comes from Oncorhynchus keta, assembly GCF_023373465.1. NCBI lineage: Eukaryota > Metazoa > Chordata > Actinopteri > Salmoniformes > Salmonidae > Oncorhynchus > Oncorhynchus keta. The sequence goes on from NW_026280567.1 coordinate 9,947, forward strand.
ATGAAAGACCAGCTCGATCTACTGTCTCTATTATTTTATGACAGATCAGCTAGATCTACTGTCTCTATCATATTATGACTGACCAGCTAGATCTACTGTCTCTATTATTTTACGACAGACCAGGTAGATCTACTGTCTCTGCTATATTATGACAGACCAGCTAGATCTACTGTCTCTATTATAATTTGACAGACCAGCTAGATATACTGTCTCTATTATATTATGACAGACCAGCTAGATCTACTGTCTCCATTATAATATGACAGACCAGCAAAATCTGCTGTCTCTATTAGATTATGACAGACCAGGTAGATCTACTGTCTCTATTATATTATGACAGACCAGCTAGATGTACTGTCTCTATTATAATATGACAGACCAGCTAGATCTACTGTCTCTACTATATTATGACAGACCAGTAAGCTCTACTGTCTCTATTATAATATGAAAGACCAGCGAGATCTACTGTCTCATATTATGACAGAATAGATAGATCTACTGTCTCTATTCTATTATGACAGACCAGCTAGATGTACTGTCTATATTATAATATGACAGACCAGCTAGATCTACTGTCTCTATTATAATATGACAGACCAGCTAGATCTACTGTCACTATTATATTATGACAGACCAGCTAGATCTACTGTCACTATTATATTATGACAGACCAACGACATCTACTGTCTCTATTATAACATGACAGACCAGCTCAATCTACTGTCTCTATTATTTTATGACAGATCAGCTCGATCTACTGTCTCTGCTATATTATGACAGACCAGCTAGATCTACTGTCTCTATTATAATTTGACAGACCAGCTAGATCTACTGTCTCTACTATATTATGACAGACCAGTAAGCTCTACTGTCTCTATTATAATATGAAAGACCAGCGAGATCTACTGTCTCATATTATGACAGAACAGATAGATCTACTGTCTCTATTCTATTATGACAGACCAGCTAGATGTACTGTCTATATTATAATATGACAGACCAGCTAGATGTACTGTCTATATTATAATATGACAGACCAGCTAGATCTACTGTCTCTATTATAATTTGACAGACCAGCTAGATCTACTGTCTCCATTATAATATGACAGACCAGCAAAATCTGCTGTCTCTATTAGATTATGACAGACCAGGTAGATCTACTGTCTCTATTATATTATGACAGACCAGCTAGATGTACTGTCTCTATTATAAAATGACAGACCAGCTAGATCTACTGTCTCTACTATATTATGACAGATCAGCTAGATCTACTGTCTCTACTATATTATGACAGATCAGTAAGCTCTACTGTCTCTATTATAATATGAAAGACCAGCGAGATCTACTGTCTCATATTATGACAGAACAGCTAGATCTACTGTCTCTATTCTATTATGACAGACCAGCTAGATGTACTGTCTATATTATAATATGACAGACCAGCTAGATCTACTGTCTCTATTATAATATGACAGACCAGCTAGATCTACTGTCACTATTATATTATGACAGACCAACGACATCTACTGTCTCTATTATAACATGAAAGACCAGCTCGATCTACTGTCTCTATTATTTTATGACAGACCAGCTCGATCTACTGTCTCTATTATATTATGACAGACCAGCGACATCAACTGTCTCTATTATAATATGACAGACCAGCTAGATCTACAGTCTCTATTATATTATGACAGACCAGCTAGATCTACTGTTTCTATTATAACATGAAAGAACAGCTCAATCTACTGTCTCTATTATTTTATGACAGATCAGCTAGATCTACTGTCTCTGATTTATTATGACAGACCAGCTAGATCTACTGTCTCTATTATAATTTGACAGACCAGCTAGATATACTGTCTCTATTATATTATGACAGACCAGCTAGATCTACTGTCTCCATTATAATATGACAGACCAGCTCGATCTACTGTCTCTATTATATTATGACAGACCAGCGACATCAACTGTCTCTATTATAATATGACAGACCAGCTAGATCTACAGTCTCTATTATATTATGACAGACCAGCTAGATCTACTGTATCTATTATAACATGAAAGACCAGCTCGATCTACTGTCTCTATTATTTTATGACAGATCAGCTAGATCTACTGTCTCTATCATATTATGACTGACCAGCTAGATCTACTGTCTCTATTATTTTACGACAGACCAGGTAGATCTACTGTCTCTGCTATATTATGACAGACCAGCTAGATCTACTGTCTCTATTATAATTTGACAGACCAGCTAGATATACTGTCTCTATTATATTATGACAGACCAGCTAGATCTACTGTCTCCATTATAATATGACAGACCAGCAAAATCTGCTGTCTCTATTAGATTATGACAGACCAGGTAGATCTACTGTCTCTATTATATTATGACAGACCAGCTAGATGTACTGTCTCTATTATAAAATGACAGACCAGCTAGATCTACTGTCTCTACTATATTATGACAGACCAGTAAGCTCTACTGTCTCTATTATAATATGAAAGACCAGCGAGATCTACTGTCTCATATTATGACAGAACAGATAGATCTACTGTCTCTATTCTATTATGACAGACCAGCTAGATGTACTGTCTATATTATAATATGACAGACCAGCTAGATGTACTGTCTATATTATAATATGACAGACCAGCTAGATCTACTGTCTCTATTATAATTTGACAGACCAGCTAGATCTACTGTCTCCATTATAATATGACAGACCAGCAAAATCTGCTGTCTCTATTAGATTATGACAGACCAGGTAGATCTACTGTCTCTATTATATTATGACAGACCAGCTAGATGTACTGTCTCTATTATAAAATGACAGACCAGCTAGATCTACTGTCTCTACTATATTATGACAGATCAGCTAGATCTACTGTCTCTACTATATTATGACAGATCAGTAAGCTCTACTGTCTCTATTATAATATGAAAGACCAGCGAGATCTACTGTCTCATATTATGACAGAACAGATAGATCTACTGTCTCTATTCTATTATGACAGACCAGCTAGATGTACTGTCTATATTATAATATGACAGACCAGCTAGATCTACTGTCTCTATTATAATATGACAGACCAGCTAGATCTACTGTCACTATTATATTATGACAGACCAACGACATCTACTGTCTCTATTATAACATGAAAGACCAGCTCGATCTACTGTCTCTATTATTTTATGACAGACCAGCTCGATCTACTGTCTCTATTATATTATGACAGACCAGCGACATCAACTGTCTCTATTATAATATGACAGACCAGCTAGATCTACAGTCTCTATTATATTATGACAGACCAGCTAGATCTACTGTTTCTATTATAACATGAAAGAACAGCTCAATCTACTGTCTCTATTATTTTATGACAGATCAGCTAGATCTACTGTCTCTGATTTATTATGACAGACCAGCTAGATCTACTGTCTCTATTATAATTTGACAGACCAGCTAGATATACTGTCTCTATTATATTATGACAGACCAGCTAGATCTACTGTCTCCATTATAATATGACAGACCAGCTCGATCTACAGTCTCTATTCTATTATGACAGACCAGCGAGATCTACTGTCTCTATTATAATATGACAGACCAGCAAAATCTGCTGTCTCTATTAGATTATGACAGACCGGGTAGATCTACTGTCTCTATTATATTATGACAGACCAGCTAGATGTACTGTCTCTATTATAAAATGACAGACCAGCTAGATCTACTGTCTCTACTATATTATGACAGACCAGCAAGCTCTACTGTCTCTATTATAATATGAAAGACCAGCGAGATCTACTGACTCATATTATGACAGAACAGCTAGATCTACTGTCTCTATTCTATTATGACAGACCAGCTAGATGTACTGTCTATATTATAATATGACAGACCAGCTATATCTATTGTCTCTATTATAATATGACAGACCAGCTAGATCTACTGTCTCCATTATAATATGACAGACCAGCTACATCTACTGTCACTATTATATTATGACAGACCAGCGACATCTACTGTCTCTATTATAACATGACAGACCAGCTAGATCTACTGTCTCTACTATATTATGACAGACCAGCAAGCTCTACTGTCTCTATTATAATATGACAGACCAGCGAGATCTACTGTCTCTATTATATTATGACAGACCAGCGACATCTACTGTCTCTATTATAATATGACAGACAAGCTAGATCTACTGTCTCTATTATATTATGACAGACCAGCTAGATCTACTGTCTCTATTATAATATGACCAACTGTCTGTATTATAATATGACAGACCAGCTCGATCTACTGTCTCTATTATAATTTGACAGACCAGCTAGATATACTGTCTCTATTATATTATGACAGACCAGCTAGATCTACTGTTTCTATTATAACATGAAAGACCAGCTCAATCTACTGTCTCTATCATATTATGCCAGACCAGCTAGATCTACTATCTCTATTATAATTTGACAGACCAGCTAGATATACTGTCTCTATTATATTATGACAGACCAGCTAGATCTACTGTTTCTATTATAACATGAAAGACCAGCTCGATCTACTGTCTCTATTATTTTATGACAGATCAGCTAGATCTACTGTCTCTATCATATTATGACTGACCAGCTAGATCTACTGTCTCTATTATTTTACGACAGACCAGGTAGATCTACTGTCTCTGCTATATTATGACAGACCAGCTAGATCTACTGTCTCTATTATAATTTGACAGACCAGCTAGATATACTGTCTCTATTATATTATGACAGACCAGCTAGATCTACTGTCTCCATTATAATATGACAGACCAGCAAGATCTGCTGTCTCTATTAGATTATGACAGACCAGGTAGATCTACTGTCTCTATTATATTATGACAGACCAGCTAGATGTACTGACTCTATTATAAAATGACAGACCAGCTAGATCTACTGTCTCTACTATATTACGACAGACCAGTAAGCTCTACTGTCTCTATTATAATATGAAAGACCAGCGAGATCTACTGTCTCATATTATGACAGAACAGCTAGATCTACTGTCTCTATTCTATTATGACAGACCAGCTAGATGTACTGTCTCTATTATAAAATGACAGACCAGGTAGATCTACTGTCTCTATTATAATATGAAAGACCGGCTAGATCTACTGTCTCCATTATAATATGACAGACCAGCAAAATCTGCTGTCTCTATTAGATTATGACAGACCAGGTAGATCTACTGTCTCTATTATAATTTGACAGACCAGCTAGATATACTGTCTCTATTATATTATGACAGACCAGCTAGATCTACTGTCTCCATTATAATATGACAGATCAGCTAGATCTACTGTCTCTACTATATTATGACAGATCAGTAAGCTCTACTGTCTCTATTATAATATGAAAGACCAGCGAGATCTACTGTCTCATATTATGACAGAACAGCTAGATCTACTGTCTCTATTCTATTATGACAGACCAGCTAGATGTACTGTCTATATTATAATATGACAGACCAGCTAGATCTACTGTCTCTATTATAATATGACAGACCAGCTAGATCTACTGTCACTATTATATTATGACAGACCAACGACATCTACTGTCTCTATTATAACATGAAAGACCAGCTCGATCTACTGTCTCTATTATTTTATGACAGACCAGCTCGATCTACTGTCTCTATTATATTATGACAGACCAGCGACATCAACTGTCTCTATTATAATATGACAGACCAGCTAGATCTACAGTCTCTATTATATTATGACAGACCAGCTAGATCTACTGTTTCTATTATAACATGAAAGAACAGCTCAATCTACTGTCTCTATTATTTTATGACAGATCAGCTAGATCTACTGTCTCTGATTTATTATGACAGACCAGCTAGATCTACTGTCTCTATTATATTTGACAGACCAGCTAGATATACTGTCTCTATTATATTATGACAGACCAGCTAGATCTACTGTCTCCATTATAATATGACAGACCAGCTCGATCTACTGTCTCTATTATATTATGACAGACCAGCGACATCAACTGTCTCTATTATAATATGACAGACCAGCTAGATCTACAGTCTCTATTATATTATGACAGACCAGCTAGATCTACTGTATCTATTATAACATGAAAGACCAGCTCGATCTACTGTCTCTATTATTTTATGACAGATCAGCTAGATCTACTGTCTCTATCATATTATGACTGACCAGCAGATCTACTGTCTCTATTATTTTACGACAGACCAGGTAGATCTACTGTTCCCTGCTATATTATGACAGACCAGCTAGATCTACTGTCTCTATTATAATTTGACAGACCAGCTAGATATACTGGGTCTCTATTATATTATGACAGACCAGCTAGATCTACTGTCTCCATTATAATATGACAGACCAGCAAAATCTGCTGTCTCTATTAG
>NW_026280568.1:0-22500 GCF_023373465.1 Oncorhynchus keta
TAAGGTGTTGGGTCTCTGCTGATATCCAGGTATAGCAGTGGTAAGGTGTTGGGACTCTGCTGATATCCAGGTATAGCAGTGGTAAGGTGTTGGGACTCTGCTGATATCCAGGTATAGCAGTGGTAAGGTGTTGGGACTCTGCTGATATCCAGGTATAGCAGTGGTAAGGTGTTGGGACTCTGCTGATATCCAGGTATAGCAGTGGTAAGGTGTTGGGACTCTGCTGTTGGAACAGCTTTATGTAGGCCTTAACAGTTTGGGGACACTGTTTGTCACTGTTATAGTGCAATCTATATGCCGGTATAGCAGTGGAGCCTGGCGGCGAGGTAAGTCTACATATCCTCCCCAGTCCAGCCGTCTCTCTCTATATGCCGGTATAGCAGTGGAGCCTGGCGGCGAGGTAAGTCTACAGATGCAGCCAAGGTACAAGTCATGCTCAGTTTCTGCTATTCTAATCCTTATGTTTCCAACTGAATCCAGGGGGTTTGAATCGTGGTATTCTGCAAGGCACAATAGCCCTCTGAGCTAAAGACTAGGGGGAGGAGGCCAGTCATCAGGTCCAGTAACAGGAAGGTTACTTTAATGCACCCTGTTATATTCACCCTGTAACAGAGCCTTAGGGACAACAGAAACTGGGCATGTAACAGAGTGGATAGAGACAGAGCCTGGGGAGGATTGGGGACCCACAGAGCCTCATCGCATCCCCAGTCCAGCCTGGGGAGGAGGTTAAGTCTCTGTAACAGAGCCTGGGGAGGAGGTTAAGATGCTGACCCTGTAACAGAGCCTGGGGAGGAGGTTATGCTGACCCTGTGACAGAGCCTGGGGAGATGCTGACCCTGTAACAGAGCCTGGGGAGGAGGTTAAGATGCTGACCCTGTAACAGAGCCTGGGGAGGAGGTTAAGATGCTGACCCTGTAACAGAGCCTGGGGAGGAGGTTAAGATGCTGACCCTGTAACAGAGCCTGGGGAGGAGGTTAAGATGCTGACCCTGTGACCCTGTAACAGAGCCTGGGGAGGAGGTTAAGATGCTGACCCTGTGAACAGAGCCTGGGGAGGAGGTTAAGATGCTGACCCTGTAGAGCCAGAGCCTGGGGAGGAGGTTAAGATGCTGACCCTGTAACAGAGCCTGGGGAGGAGGAGGTTAAGATGCTGACCCTGTGACAGAGCCTGGGGAGGAGGTTAAGATGCTGACCCTGTAACAGAGCCTGGGGAGGAGGTTAAGATGCTGACCCTGTAACAGACAGAGCCTAACAGAGGGGAGGAGGTTAAGATGCTGACCCTGTAACCCTGGGGAGGAGGTTAAGATGCTGACAGAGCCTGGGGAGGAGGTTAAGATGCTGACCCTGTAACAGAGCCAGAGCCTAACAGAGGGGAGGAGGTTAAGATGCTGACCCTGTGACAGAGCCTGGGGAGGAGGTTAAGATGCTGACCCTGTAACAGACAGAGCCTGGGAGGAGGTTAAGATGCTGACCCTGTAACAGAGCCTGGGGAGGATGCTGACCCTGTGACAGAGCCTGGGGAGGAGGTTAAGATGCTGACCCTGTAACAGAGCCTGGGGAGGAGGTTAAGATGCTGACCCTGTGACAGAGCCTGGGGAGGAGGTTAAGATGCTGATCAAGGTTGATTGTAGTAGTAGTAGTAGTAGTAGTAGTGATACTGATTTGTCCCTGCTTCTAAATGTAAGCATCATCTAGAAATCTTTAATTAATATAAAATAGTCATTACTTTTATGAAAAAAGTTTCCATTATTATTTCAACACAACACTTGATAAACATTTGTCATTTTCCATTAAAAGATAAAAATCAAAGTTGACAAGTAGGTTCCAATCATTTCTCTCTCAAACAAACAAAACAATGTCAGACAGTAAACTGGGTGTTTATAAAGATGCAGTGAATGGAAACCACTGGTTAATGGCCCTTACATACAACGCTATGTGCGTGTGTTTATGTGTGTGTATGTTTCTATGTGCTTTTCAAGAAAGCCCCAAAATGATTCTGTGCATCTAGGAAGTGAACAGATGCAGACTAGCTTTAGGCTTTTCTGCCACGTGCACGCCACCGAGCGCCGTACACCACCGTAATCGTTGGCGGGCATTGCTGATTACGCTAAAACTCGCATGGCATAATGCTTGCTTTTTGATTGGTCAACTATAAGCTTTGTTTTTGTATGCCAAGCCAAGTTATCATGTGTCCCAAAGCTTAATGACGTAGGCCATTATTTGTGTTATTGAATGTGTTAACAGTAACTAGCTTAGCCTAGTCTGTCAACAGGTGCATCCTGGAGTGATGCGTCAAAACAATACCGTCCAATCAGCGTAATGAAGTTGGTAACATTGGTGTCAGCAGAAGAGACCTATTTTTAACTGTAGAAAGATCCTCGCCTCAGGCTATATAGGCTGGTCCTCAGACCTCTCGGCACCGTGAGCAGAGAAAGCGGGCTCCATCTCTAAAGGGGCAACAGTAGACCAGTTTGTCCACAGCGAAGTGGTGGATGTCGGAGCCACGGCGAGGGACCGCTGCAGCGCATCATCTGATCGCCAGTAAAGGGAGGGGCATTTACTCCGAACCTAATCCCAGATGCAACATCCAGCCTTTCAGCAAAATCCACATCTCTACGGACCGTTGTGATATGAAGTAGATATCACGCGCATAAGAGCGAGGGGAGGAGGGGGGCAGGCACAGGCTGGACCGCAGCTGCTCCGCTTTCGCAAAGTTCTCCATGCAGAAGGGAGGGCGCGGAGGCCGGTTGAGTGAGAGGGACGTTTTCCTAGAGGCTGCCAGTGTTTGGGGCAAACACAGCGCAGAGAGAGAAGCCCCTCTCCAGCTCTCCTCTCCGTCACTTTCGAGCTCTTTTCAGACCGAAGAGGAGCATAATGGCGAAAATGAGGGTGTCATACGAGTACTCGGAGGCGGAGGATAAGAGTATCCGACTAGGACTGTTCCTCATCGTCTGTGGCATCCTGTCCCTCTTTATCCTCGGGTTCTGCTGGCTCAGTCCAACTCTACAGAGCATGCAGAGCAAACCGGCCAACTGCACGGTGGTGTCCGTGCTCAGACCGGAGGAGATGTTCGAGTGCGTGTTCACGTGCGGGGCGGACTGCAAGGGGACCTCGCTGTATCCGTGTCTGCAGATATTCGTCAATAATTCCGAATCGAACTCCGTGGCTCTGCTGCACTTTGATGAACAGCAACTGGTGCTGAACCCAAAGGTAAATGACTACAACTCTAGAACGAGAACACTGTGAAGGAGCGCTCTAGACTTTATAGTCGACACAGTGTTGCAGTTACTGAATGCAAAGCTGTGAACGATCGATACAGTAGCAAGGCAAAGTGTCTGGCTGGAAAAGTTCCCAGTCTCAGTTTATTGACATGAGATCGATATTATGTTAATAGTTGCCTGTTTTTTAAAACTATGTTAATGTAAACACGCTGTTTGTATACTAAAGACGAAATAACATTCTTGCTATTTTCTATTCCAAAGATATGGCAAAACAATCACAGACTTAAATAATGAGTTTAACTTTCGTAAAAGTCACTTTACAGCAAGTGTGAGAGGATCTACACCTGTCCAAGTCTATTCTAGAGACATAGCCTCATCATCACTCACAAAGAGAACCTCTACTGTGATGAAGAGGAACAGAGAAGACTAAATGACTCCCTTTGGGACAGAAAGCCCAAACGTCTGTGTGAGGTCTCTTTTCTTTTCAGTTGGTCCATTAAACTCTCTAGTCCCATTGTGTGTGATATTACTTTTCAGACGTGCACCTCTCAGACTACAAATCGGGAATGTCTTGGTCCTTTTGAGAATTTCTTCAAATTCTCTGTGGTCATCATCATCATCATCATCATCATCATCATCATCATCATCATCATCATCAGTTATTTCTAGCTAACTTCAGAAGGGTTGAAATCCAACCTTCTCATCTTGTGTTCTTCTGTAGATAGTGTGTTTATACCTTTGAGGGGGTACTGTAGGGCATTCAACTCTTCCTGTCTTCCTGCCCCTCCTCTTTCCCCTCCTCTCCTCCGTTCCCTCCTCATCCTCCCCCTCTCCCTCCTCCCTCCCCCTCCTCTCCTCCTCCCCTCCTCCCTCCTCCTCCCCTCCCCTCCTCCCCTCCTCTCTCCCCTCCTCTCCCCCTCCCCCCTCTCCTCCGTCCCTCCTCTCCTCCGTCCCCTCCCTCCTCCTCCCCTCCTCCTCATCTCCCTCCTCCCTCCTCTCCTCCGTCCCCTCTCCTCTGTCTCCCTGTCCCCTCCTCTCCTCTGTCCCCTCCTCTCCTCCGTCCCCTCCTCTCCTCGATCTCCGTCCCCTCTCTCCTCCGTCCCCTCCCTCTCCTCCGTCCCCTCCTCTCCTCCTCTGTCCCCTCCCTCCTCTCCCCTCCCTCCTGTCCCCCTCCTCTCCTCCTGTCCCCTCCTCTCCTCCGTCCCCTCCTCTCCTCTGTCCCCTCCTCTCCTCTGTCCCCTCCTCTCCTCTGTCCCCTCCTCTCCCCCGTCCCCTCCTCTCCTCTGTCCCCTCCTCTCCTCCGTCCCCTCCCTCCTCGTCCCCTCCTCTCCTCGTCCCCTCCTCTCCCCTGTCCCCTCCTCTCCTCCGTCCCCTCCTCTCCTCTGTCCCCTCCTCTCCTCCGTTCCCTCCTCTCCTCTGTCCTCCTCCCTCCTCCGTCCCCCTCCTCTCCCTCTCTGTCCCCTCCTCTCCTCTGTCCTCCTCCTCTCCTCTGTCCCCTCCTCTCCTCCTGTCCCCTCCTCTCCCCTGTCCCTCCTCTCCTCTGTCCCCTCCTCTCCCCTCCTCCTCCTCTCCCCTCCTCTCCTCCGTCCCCTCCTCTCCTCCGTCCCCTCCCCCTCTCCTCCGTCCCCTCCTCTCCTCTGTCCCCTCCCTCCCTGTCCCCTCCTCTCCTCTGTCCCCTCCTCCTCTGTCCCCTCCTCTCCTCTGTCCCCTCCTCTCCTCCTGTCCCCTCCTCTCCTCTGTCCCCTCCTCTCCTCTGTCCCCTCCCATCCCCTCCTCTCGTCCCCTCCTCTCCTCCGTCCCCTCCCTCCTCCCCTCTCCTCTGTCCCCTCCTCTCCTCCGTCCCCTCCTCCCCTCCTCTCCGTCCCCTCCTCTCCTCCGTCCCCTCCTCTCCTCTGTCCCCTCCTCTCTCCGTCCCCTCCTCTCCGTCCCCTCCTCTCCTCCTCCCTCCGTCCCCTCCCTCCTCTGTCTCCCCCTCTCCTCCCTCCTCCTGTCCCCCCTCTCCTCCTGTCCCCCTCCGTCCGTCTCCGTCCCCTCCTCCTCCTCCCCCCTCTCCTGTCCCTCCTCTCCTAGAACAGACCTCCCTCCCGTCCCCTCCTCACCCCCCTCTCCTCCTCCCACCACCCTCTCTCCTCCGTCCCCTCCAGGTCCTCTCCCCCAGCTCCATGGTAACACCACTGCATCCCTCCGTCCTGTGTCTTTAACACGCCTCTATGTTTACTGACTGGGTTCTATGGCAACAGGAGCACAGCTTTGAACAGTGATGCACGATCGCATGTGTCTGCATTTAAAGGGGCACCCTATTCCCCATGTAGTGCTCTACTTTTGTCCACTAAGGGAATAGGGTGACTAAAAGTAGTGTGCGAAGGAAAAGTGTGGCCAAAAGTAATTAGGTACCATTTAGGACCAATGTAAACCCAGCCTTCTCTCTCTGAGCCTGAGCCTGGGGATGAGGTTAGAATGACTGCAGACAGTGGCACTGAGAGGAAAGAAGTCAGGACTTTGGCTGGTTACCAAACCAACCAGGGGTTGAATGAGTTGGCAGTAAGCTACCAAACGAACCAGGGGTTGAATGACTTGGCAGTAAGCTACCAAACGAACCAGGGGTTGAATGACTTGGCAGTACGCTACCAAACGAACCAGGGGTTGAATGACTTGGCAGTAAGCTACCAAACGAACCAGGGGTTGAATGAAGTACGCTACCAAACGAACCAGGGGTTGAATGACAGTACGCTACCAAACGAACCAGGGGTTGAATGACTTGGCAGTAAGCTACCAAACGAACCAGGGGTTGAATGACTTGGCAGTACGCTACCAAACGAACCAGGGGTTGAATGATTTGGCAGTACGCTACCAAACGAACCAGGGGTTGAATGACTTGGCAGTAAGCTACCAAAGGAACCAGGGGTTGAATGACTTGGCAGTAAGCTACCAAAGGAACCAGGGGTTGAATGACTTGGCAGAAAGCTACCAAAGGAACCAGGGTTGAATGACTTGGCAGTACGCTACCAAAGGAACCAGGGGTTGAATGACTTGGCAGTAAGCAGGAAAAAGGAACCAGGGGTTGAATGACTTGGCAGTAAGCTACCAAAAGGAACCAGGGGTTGAATGACTTGGCAGTAAGCTACCAAATGAACCAGGGTTGAATGACTTGGCAGTAAGCTGGCTGGCAAAAGGAACCAGGGGCCAAATGAACCAGGGGTTGAATGAGTTGGCAGTAAGCTACCAAATGAACCAGGGGTTGAATGAGTTGGCAGTAAGCTACCAATGAACCAGGGTTGTAGTCAGTCTGTACCAAACTGAACCAGGGGTTGAATGATTTGGCAGTAAGACCAAACGAACCAGGGTTGAATGAGTTGGCAGTAAGCTACCAAATGAACCAGGGGTTGAATGACTTGGCAGTAAGCAGGCAAAAGGAACCAGGAGTTGAATGACTTGGCAGTAAGCTACCAAATGAACCAGGGGTTGAATGACTTGGCAGTAAGCAGGCAAAAGGAACCAGGGGTTGAATGACTTGGCAGTAAGCAGGCAAAAGGAACCAGGGGTTGAATGACTTGGCAGTAAGCTACCAAATGAACCAGGGGTTGAATGACTTGGCAGTAAGCAGGCAAAAGGAACCAGGGGTTGAATGACTTGGCAGTGCAGGCAATGACTCCCTTTAGTTACACTGTGTTGTAGTCAGTCTGTCTGTCTGTTCATGTTTATGACTCAATCACTGCAGTCAGAGAGCTAAGCAGTTTTCCTCAGGCTTGGAGGAACTGTAGAGTCTGAGGAGAGGATTGTGTGTGTCCCAAATAGAACCCTGTTCCCTACATAGTGCACAATATAGGAATAGGGTGCTATTTGGGATACAACAACAGTCCATGTTTAATGTTATCATCCCTGACCCTGCATGTTGATTGTAAGTTGTACAACTTTTGCGTATGACTTGCACTTAGATTTAGCTGTTTTTATTGGTGTGTGTGTGTGTGTGTGTGTGTGTGTGTGTGTGTGTGTGTGTGTGTGTGTCGTTATTGACAGGCTACTTCTACGAATGGCCCACCAGGGGTCCTGCTCTATAATGACTTCATTATAATGGTCACTAATATATCCTGTTTCTAGTCTGGATGGTCGGAGTGTTCCAGGAACAGAAGGGTTTGATTGGTTTGAATTGGCTCGTGGGAGGAGAGAGCAGTGGTTCATTTGAGCCGGATCCCACCTCTCTGTTTCGGACTGTTTTGTTCCGGGAACCTATTTAGCTGGATCTGGGTCTCGTGGCACGAAAAATAATTGTACCTGTTTTTGCAAATTTAAAAAAATGCCAATAAAAGCGATCAAAGTTCTTTCGAGTTTCCTCTTCCTCTAATTCTTCTGCCCCCAAAAACAAACTTAATGGATGAAATTCGATTTTCAGCCCTTGCCCTAATATTCTGAAGAGTTGATTGGGGTCGGGCCGGGTTATGGTTTGCACAACACTGTGACCTACTGTATGTGCAGTGGCGATTTTAGCATGTAAATCTTGGAGGAAAATCAAAAAAGTGGGATGTATGCCAGCAAATCTTACCACTGTTATACCTGTATATCAGCAGAGTCCCAACACCTTACCACTACTATACCTGTATATCAGCAGAGTCCCAACACCTTACCACTGCTATACCTGTATATCAGCAGAGTCCCAACACCTTACCACTACCTAGTACCTGGATATCAGCAGAGAGACCCAACACCTTACCACTATACCCTATCAGCAGAGTCCCAACACCTTACCACTGCTATACCTGTATATCAGCAGATATCAGCAGAGTCCCAAGTCCCAACACCTTACCACTACTATACCTGTATATCAGCAGAGTCCCAACACCTTACCACTGCTATACCTGTATATCAGCAGAGTCCCAACACCTTACCAACTATACCTGGATATCAGCAGAGTCCCAACACCTTACCACTGCTATACCTGGATATCAGCAGAGTCCCAACACCTTACCACTGCTATACCTGGATATCAGCAGAGTCCCAACACCTTACCACTGCTATACCTGGATATCAGCAGAGTCCCAACACCTTACCACTGCTATACCTGGATATCAGCAGAGTCCCAACACCTTACCACTGCTATACCTGGATATCAGCAGAGTCCCAACACCTTACCACTGCTATACCTGGATATCAGCAGAGTCCCAACACCTTACCACTGCTATACCTGGATATCAGCAGAGTCCCAACACCTTACCACTGCTATACCTGGATATCAGCAGAGTCCCAACACCTTACCACAGCTATACCTGGATATCAGCAGAGTCCCAACACCTTACCACTACTATACCCAACACCTTACCACTGCTATACCTGGATATCAGCAGAGTCCCAACACCTTACCACTACTACACCTGGATATCAGCAGAGTCCCAACACCTTACCACTGCTATACCTGGATATCAGCAGAGTCCCAACACCTTACCACTGCTATACCTGGATATCAGCAGAGTCCCAACACCTTACCACTACTATACCTGGATATCAGCAGAGTCCCAACACCTTACCACTACTATACCTGGATATCAGCAGAGTCCCAACACCTTACCACTGCTACACCTGGATATCAGCAGAGTCCCAACACCTTACCACTGCTATACCTGGATATCAGCAGAGTCCCAACACCTTACCACTGCTATACCTGGATATCAGCAGAGTCCCAACACCTTACCACTACTATACCTGGATATCAGCAGAGTCCCAACACCTTACCACTACTATACCTGGATATCAGCAGAGTCCCAACACCTTACCACTGCTACACCTGGATATCAGCAGAGTCCCAACACCTTACCACTGCTATACCTGGATATCAGCAGAGACCCAACACCTTACCACTGCTACACCTTACCACTACTATACCTGGATATCAGCAGAGTCCCAACACCTTACCACTGCTATACCTGGATATCAGCAGAGTCCCAACACCTTACCACTGCTACACCTGGATATCAGCAGAGACCCAACACCTTACCACTGCTATACCTGATATCAGCAGAGTAAATACCTGGATATCAACACTACCACTGCTATACCTGGATATCAGCAGAGTCCCAACACCTTACCACTGCTATACCTGGATATCAGCAGAGTCCCAACACCTTACCACTGCTATACCTGGATATCAGCAGAGTCCCAACACCTTACCACTGCTATACCTGGATATCAGCAGAGTCCCAACACCTTACCACTGCTATACCTGGATATCAGCAGAGTCCCAACACCTTACCACTGCTATACCTGGATATCAGCAGAGTCCCAACACCTTACCACTGCTATACCTGGATATCAGCAGAGTCCCAACACCTCAGCAGAGTACCACTACTATACCTGGATATCAGCAGAGTCCCAACACCTTACCACTGTTATACCTGGATATCAGCAGAGTCCCAACACCTTACCACTGCTATACCTGGATATCAGCAGAGTCCCAACACCTTACCACTACTATACCTGGATATCAGCAGAGTCCCAACACCTTACCACTGCTATACCTGGATATCAGCAGAGTCCCAACACCTTACCACTACTATACCTGGATATCAGCAGAGTCCCAACACCTTACCACTACTATACCTGGATATCAGCAGAGTCCCAACACCTTACCACTGCTATACCTGGATATCAGCAGAGTCCCAACACCTTACCACTGCTATACCTGGATATCAGCAGAGTCCCAACACCTTACCACTGCTATACCTGGATATCAGCAGAGTCCCAACACCTTACCACTGCTATACCTGGATATCAGCAGAGTCCCAACACCTTACCACTGCTATACCTGGATATCAGCAGAGTCCCAACACCTTACCACTGCTATACCTGTATATCAGCAGAGTCCCAACACCTTACCACTGCTATACCTGGATATCAGCAGAGTCCCAACACCTTACCACTGCTATACCTGTATATCAGCAGAGTCCCAACACCTTACCACTACTATACCTGGATATCAGCAGAGTCCCAACACCTTACCACTGCGACACCTGGATATCAGCGGAACCTTGTCTGGCACTTTTGAAATGTACAGCGACAGAATTCAGAACATGGGCCATTCTTACAATGTTCTCCCTGTACACCAACTCAGAAGTGTAGGATAAATAAAGGGGACATATATAAGCAGACAATGAAAGCTCTTACAATATTCAATGACTACATTTCTCTAAAACAGGTTATAGGCTACATGTGCACCACCAAGTCAGAACAGTAGGTGAAATTAAGAGGTGAAAATAGACCAAATTATCAGGGTGAGACACATGAGCTACTAACAGCTTACGACACAATATACACCTTGTATTACTTTCTTAGCTACAGTCTACACATCTCCTTAATATATTAGATCATTTATGCAGCAGCATACAATACATTTTTGGACTCACCTTGTTGTGCCGTGCTCACTTGAACAGGAAGGTAGCGCGGTGGTCCTTCGTTGACAAACTGGGAACTCAAAAACTGGGAACTGGGACATAAAGAAAATATGAATCATGATGACGTCAGTGACCTTCAGGTTGTAGCTCCAGAAAGCGACCAGAGTTCCCGGATTTACAATTCCGAGTTGAGTGAAAGTTCGAAACGTATTTTCCCAGTCGTAGCTCATTTTTCCCCGAGTTCCCAGTTGTCTTGAACTCACTAAAGTTAGTTTTTGCAGTTCAGAGTTAACGGTTGAGTTGAGCGCGGCACAAATCATGCTTCATTGACAGCATGGCCAATGTTGAATGTTTATAATTTTAAACTAGGAAAAGAGACCCGTAATCTTAGACTTGGGACCACACAGCCACTCCACTGAAGAGCAGGCTAATGATTGCTTTGCAATGCTTGCAGATGGCCACTGATTCCTTCCAAACCACTAATTGTTGAATTTGCGATTTCCAACTTGTTGTGTAATGTTTATGTCCAATGGCCGATGAGCATTGGATTTTATCTATACTTTCTCTTCATTATTTCTCTTCATATGACGAGGATTAAAAAGGATTTGCCAGTAGATTGCCGACTCGATTCATGATGATGACTGCTAGATAGGTTTTGAAAGTATGATTAAAAAGATATATATATTTCACCTTTATTTAACTAGGCAAGTCAAATTATTATTTCCAATGACGGCCTACCAAAAGGCAGAAGGCCACCTGTACTGTAGATAATAAAGCTACTGTACATATGTGATTTGATGTCATTTTATCTGTGGCCAATTATTATTTTTAATTTTACCTTTATTTAACCAGACAAGTCAGAACACATTCTTATTTTCATTGACGGCCTGGGAACAGTGGGTTAACTGCCTGTTCAGGGGCAGAACGACAGATTTGTACCTCAAATCCCAGCTCGGGGGTTTGAACTCGCAACCTTCCGGTTACTAGTCCAACGCTCTAACCACTAGGCTACCCTGCCGCCCAATGTCCTTGAGCCTTCTTGGATGGGCACTTCTAATGTAACTCTATGGCAGCACCAAAGGGGATAGAATTTTCGTGGTCTACCCTTTTGACTTGGCGGTGACGAGGTGTCCCCATGAGTGACAGAACACTGAGCCAATCACGGTGCAACTTTCCATATTTTCTGCTGCCTTTCCCACCACCACAGAAAGCACTGAGCTAGTCTGAAACACCTGCATGTTGGAGCTGCCTTAAGAAAGCAAAAAGAGACCACGTTTGTATGCGGCTTTATGAACCCAATTATATATATATATATACATATATATATTTTTTTACATTGTTTACAAACTGATATGTGACACATATTAACACCAAAATAAAATGCGGAACAGGCAAGACCCCTCCCCTCCCCCCCAAAAATGTATTTAATTCAAATGGGCTGCCTTGAATGACGGGTCGCCACTGTGTATGTGTGAGACCAACGGGTGGCCGTGGCTGTATGACAACCGTGCCTGTATCTCTCTCTCACATAACTAAAATTGAATTCACTTTTCTACGATCTCTCTCCCTCTCTGCTCTGATAGACATGAGCCTGCGACTCTCGTCTCTCCAGCGTTGCAATTCATCATTTGTTTCCTTATAGAATCACAGCTGCACGATTCTGAGAAACTGCAACAGTCCTGATACCTTGTAATACATTAGCCCAAGTTATATAAGTACTGTTGTCTGTTCAGAAATAAATGAAATCATTCAGAATACTACACCACCAAAAGGCCTATAATTAAGCCACAGATGATCCATAGCTTATTTATTTTACATTTCCATAGCTGTGGATTGTAGCCCAACATAAAGGAATACCCAAGCTGTGGATTGTAGCCAATATAAAGGAATAGCCTAGCTGTGGATTGTAGCCCACATAAAGGAATAGCCAAGCTGTGGATTGTAGCCCAATATAAAGGAATAGCCGAGCTGTGGATTGTAGCCCAGTAACAAGGAATAGCCTAGCCCTGGATTGTAGCCCAGTAACAAGGAATAGCCGAGCTGTGGATTGTAGCCCAATATAAAGGAATAGCCAAGCTGTTGATTGTAGCCCAGTAACAAGGAATAGCCTAGCTGTGGATTGTAGCCCAGTAACAAGGAATAGCCTAGCTGTGGATTGTAGCCCAGTAACAAGGAATAGCCTAGCTGTTGATTGTAGCCCAGTAACAAGGAATAGCCTAGCTGTGGATTGTAGCCCAGTAACAAGGAATAGCCTAGCTGTTGATTGTAGCCCAGTAACAAGGAATAGCCTAGCTGTTGATTGTAGCCCAGTAACAAGGAATAGCCTAGCTGTGGATTGTAGCCCAATAACAAGGAATAGCCTAGCTGTGGATTGTAGCCCAATAACAAGGAATAGCCTAGCTGTGGATTGTAGCCCAATAACAAGGAATAGCCTAGCTGTGGATTGTAATCCAATAACAAGGAATAGCCTAGCTGTGGATTGTAGCCCAATAACAAGGAATAGCCTAGCTGTGGATTGTAGCCCAATAACAAGGAATAGCCTAGCTGTGGATTGTAGCCCAATAACAAGGAATAGCCTAGCTGTGGATTGTAACCCAATAACAAGGAATAGCCTAGCTGTGGATTGTAGCCCAATAACAAGGAATAGCCTAGCTGTTGATTGTAGCCCAATAACAAGGAATAGCCTAGCTGTGGATTGTAATCCAATAACAAGGAATAGCCTAGCTGTGGATTGTAATCCAATAACAAGGAATAGCCTAGCTGTGGATTGTAATCAAATAACAAGGAATAGCCTAGCTGTGGATTGTAATCTAATAACAAGGAATAGCCTAGCTGTTGATTGTAGCCCGATAACAAGGAATAGTCTAGCTGTGGATTGTAGCCCGATAACAAGGAATAGTCTAGCTGTGGATTGTAGCCCGATAACAAGGAATAGCCTGGCTGTGGATTGTAGCCCGATAACAAGGAATAGCCTGGCTGTGGATTGTAGCCCGATAACAAGGAATAGCCTAGCTGTTGATTGTAGCCCAATAACAAGGAATAGCCTAGCTGTTGATTGTAGCCCAATAACAAGGAATAGCCTAGCTGTTGATTGTAGCCCAATAACAAGGAATAGCCTAGCTGTTGATTGTAGCCCAATAACAAGGAATAGCCTAGCTGTTGATTGTAGCCCAATAACAAGGAATAGCCTAGCTGTTGATTGTAGCCCAATAACAAGGAATAGCCTAGCTGTTGATTGTAGCCCAATAACAAGGAATAGTCTACTGTCGGGAACGAGCGGCAAATCTATCAGTGAACAAACAGCATGCAGACCAAACAGGCCTTTCTCAATATTTCAAATACAATCGAGGGAAAACACAGGTTGGAAAGCAGATGGCTCCGGCTGAAAAGAGAAGACTCTCTGCTGTAGGCTACCAACACATTAATCTGCTGTACTTATAAAATAAGAGACAGAGAGGCTTTTGGCACGAGCGCATCAGCCATCAACAGGGAGTGAGTCAGTAAAACTGGAAAGCAATTTTAGGACTATAATTTCCTCCTCCTACTGTAGCCTACAATATGTGTCTCCACACACCTTGGACTGGGCTATAGATGGATTCAAGACAAGGTCTTTTTTGATTGATCTCAGATTCTCAGTTTGTCAGTGTCGCCTACCTTTTCCATCATTTGTGCAGTATAAAATAATAATCTATCAAAGTCTCCAGTTGTGTAAAATGACGATGGAATGGCATGAAATGCGTTTATAAAATGACACGTTTTTCCCCAGACCCCGGGCTACTTAAAGACCCCGGGCTACTTAAAGAACCCGGGCTACTTAAAGACCCCGGGCTACTTAAAGACCCCGGGCTACTTAAAGACCCCGGGCTACTTAAAGACCCCGGGCTACTTACAGACCCCGGGCTACTTAAAGACCCCGGGCTACTTACAGACCCCGGGCTACTTACAGACCCCGGGCTACTTACAGACCCCGGGCTACTTAAAGACCCGGGCTACTTACAGACCCCGGGCTACTTAAAGACCCCGGGCTACTTACAGACCCCGGGCTACTTACAGACCCCGGGCTACTTAAAGACCCCGGGCTACTTAAAGACCCCGGGCTACTTAAAGACCCCGGGCTACTTAAAGACCCCGGGCTACTTAAAGACCCCGGGCTACTTACAGACCCCGGGCTACTTAAAGACCCCGGGCTACTTACAGACCCCGGGCTACTTACAGACCCCGGGCTACTTAAAGACCCCGGGCTACTTACAGACCCCGGGCTACTTACAGACCCCGGGCTACTTAATAAAGATCTGTACTCTACAGCTCTTTGCCACTATGCAGATCTGTACTCTACAGCTCTATGCCACTATGCAGATCTGTACTCTACAGCTCTGTGCCACTATGCAGATCTATACTCTACAGCTTTATGCCACTATGCAGATCTATACTCTACAGCTCTTTGCCACTATGCAGATCTATACTCTACAGCTCTTTGCCACTATGCAGATCTGTACTCTATAGCTCTGTGCCACTATGCAGATCTGTACTCTACAGCTTTATGCCACTACGCAGATCTATACTCTACAGCTCTGTGCCACTATGCAGATCTATACTCTACAGCTTTATGCCACTATGCAGATCTATACTCTACAGCTCTTTGCCACTATGCAGATCTATACTCTACAGCTCTTTGCCACTATGCAGATCTGTACTCTACAGCTCTATGCCACTATGCAGATCTGTACTCTACAGCTTTATGCCACTACGCAGATCTGTACTCTACAGCTCTATGCCACTATGCAGATCTGTACTCTACAGCTTTATGCCACTATGCAGATCTGTACTCTACAGCTTTATGCCACTATGCAGATCTGTACTCTACAGCTTTATGCCACTATGCAGATCTATACTCTACAGCTCTTTGCCACTATGCAGATCTGTACCCTACAGCTCTATGCCACTACGCAGATCTGTACTCTACATCTCTATGCCACTATGCAGATCTGTACTCTACATCTCTATGCCACTATGCAGATCTGTACTCTACAGCTCTGTGCCACTATGCAGATCTGTACTCTACAGCTCTGTGCCACTATGCAGATCTGTACTCTACAGCTCTTTGCCACTATGCAGATCTGTACCCTACAGCTCTATGCCACTACGCAGATCTGTACTCTACATCTCTATGCCACTACGCAGATCTGTACTCTACATCTCTATGCCACTATGCAGATCTGTACTCTACAGCTCTGTGCCACTATGCAGATCTGTACCCTACAGCTCTATGCCACTACGGAGATCTGTACTCTACATCTCTATGCCACTATGCAGATCTGTACTCTACAGCTCTGTGCCACTATGCAGATCTGTACTCTACAGCTCTATGCCACTACGCAGATCTGTACTCTACATCTCTATGCCACTATGCAGATCTGTACTCTACAGCTCTATGCCACTATGCAGATCTGTACCCTACAGCTCTATGCCACTACGCAGATCTGTACTCTACAGCTCTATGCCACTATGCAGATCTGTACTCTACAGCTCTTTGCCACTATGCAGATCTGTACCCTACAGCTCTATGCCACTACGCAGATCTGTACTCTACAGCTCTATGCCACTATGCAGATCTGTACCCTACAGCTCTATGCCACTACGCAGATCTGTACTCTACAGCTCTATGCCACTACGCAGATCTGTACTCTACATCTCTATGCCACTATGCAGATCTGTACCCTACAGCTCTATGCCACTATGCAGATCTGTACCCTACAGCTCTATGCCAATACGCAGATCTGTACCCTACATCTCTATGCCAATACGCAGATCTGTACTCTACAGCTCTATGCCACTACGCAGATCTGTACCCTACAGCTCTATGCCACTATGCAGATCTGTACCCTACAGCTCTATGCCACTATGCAGATCTGTACTCTACAGCTCTATGCCACTATGCAGATCTGTACTCTACACCTCTGTGCCACTATGCAGATCTGTACTCTACAGCTCTGTGCCACTATGCAGATCTGTACTCTACAGCTCTGTGCCACTATGCAGATCTGTACTCTACAGCTCTATGCCACTACGCAGATCTGTACCCTACAGCTCTATGCCACTATGCAGATCTGTACCCTACAGCTCTATGCCACTATGCAGATCTGTACCCTACAGCTCTATGCCACTACGCAGATCTGTACTCTACAGCTCTGTGCCACTATGCAGGTCTGCTAAATGACTTAAATGTAATGTAAATGTACCCTACAGCTCTATGCCACTACGCAGATCTGTACTCTACAGCTCTATGCCACTACGCAGATCTGTACTCTACAGCTCTGTGCCACTATGCAGATCTATACTCTACAGCTCTGTGCCACTATGCAGATCTGTACTCTACAGCTTTATGCCACTACGCAGATCTATACTCTACAGCTCTATGCCACTACGCAGATCTGTACTCTACAGCTCTGTGCCACTATGCAGATCTATACTCTACAGCTCTGTGCCACTATGCAGATCTGTACTCTACAGCTCTGTGCCACTATGCAGATCTATACTCTACAGCTCTGTGCCACTATGCAGATCTGTACTCTACAGCTCTGTGCCACTATGCAGATCTATACTCTACAGCTCTGTGCCACTATGCAGATCTATACTCTACAGCTCTGTGCCACTATGCAGATCTGTACTCTACAGCTTTATGCCACTATGCAGATCTGTACTCTACAGCTTTATGCCACTATGCAGATCTGTACTCTACAGCTCTGTGCCACTATGCAGATCTGTACTCTACAGCTCTGTGCCACTATGCAGATCTATACTCTACAGCTCTGTGCCACTATGCAGATCTGTACTCTACAGCTCTGTGCCACTATGCAGATCTGTACTCTACAGCTTTATGCCACTATGCAGATCTATACTCTACAGCTCTGTGCCACTATGCAGATCTGTACTCTACAGCTTTATGCCACTATGCAGATCTGTACTCTACAGCTCTGTGCCACTATGCAGATCTGTACCCTACAGCTCTATGCCACTATGCAGATCTGTACTCTACAGCTTTATGCCACTATGCAGATCTATACTCTACAGCTCTGTGCCACTATGCAGATCTGTACTCTACAGCTTTATGCCACTATGCAGATCTGTACTCTACAGCTCTGTGCCACTATGCAGATCTGTACCCTACAGCTCTATGCCACTATGCAGATCTGTACTCTATAGCTCTGTGCCACTATGCAGATCTATACTCTACAGCTCTGTGCCACTATGCAGATCTGTACTCTACAGCTTTATGCCACTATGCAGATCTGTACTCTACAGCTTTATGCCACTATGCAGATCTGTACTCTACAGCTCTGTGCCACTATGCAGATCTGTACTCTACAGCTCTGTGCCACTATGCAGATCTATACTCTACAGCTCTGTGCCACTATGCAGATCTGTGTACTCTACAGATCTGTGCCACTATGCAGATCTGTACTCTACAGCTTCATGCCACTATGCAGATCTATACTCTACAGCTCTGTGCCACTATGCAGATCTGTACTCTACAGCTTTATGCCACTATGCAGATCTATACTCTACAGCTTTATGCCACTATGCAGATCTGTACTCTACAGCTCTGTGCCACTATGCAGATCTGTACTCTACAGCTCTATGCCACTATGCAGATCTGTACTCTACAGCTCTGTGCCACTATGCAGATCTGTACCCTACAGCTCTATGCCACTACGCAGATCTGTACCCTACAGCTCTATGCCACTATGCAGATCTGTACTCTACAGCTTTATGCCACTATGCAGATCTGTACTCTACAGCTCTATGCCACTATGCAGATCTGTACTCTACAGCTTTATGCCACTATGCAGATCTGTACTCTACAGCTCTATGCCACTATGCAGATCTGTACTCTACAGCTTTATGCCACTATGCAGATCTGTACCCTACAGCTCTATGCCACTATGCAGATCTGTACTCTACAGCTCTATGCCACTATGCAGATCTGTACTCTACAGCTCTGTGCCACTATGCAGATCTGTACTCTACAGCTTTATGCCACTACGCAGATCTATACTCTACAGCTCTATGCCACTACGCAGATCTGTACTCTACAGCTCTGTGCCACTATGCAGATCTATACTCTACAGCTCTGTGCCACTACGCAGATCTGTACTCTACAGCTCTGTGCCACTATGCAGATCTATACTCTACAGCTCTGTGCCACTATGCAGATCTGTACTCTACAGCTCTGTGCCACTATGCAGATCTATACTCTACAGCTCTGTGCCACTATGCAGATCTATACTCTACAGCTCTGTGCCACTATGCAGATCTGTACTCTACAGCTTTATGCCACTATGCAGATCTGTACTCTACAGCTTTATGCCACTATGCAGATCTGTACTCTACAGCTCTGTGCCACTATGCAGATCTGTACTCTACAGCTCTGTGCCACTATGCAGATCTATACTCTACAGCTCTGTGCCACTATGCAGATCTGTACTCTACAGCTCTGTGCCACTATGCAGATCTGTACTCTACAGCTTTATGCCACTATGCAGATCTATACTCTACAGCTCTGTGCCACTATGCAGATCTGTACTCTACAGCTTTATGCCACTATGCAGATCTGTACTCTACAGCTCTGTGCCACTATGCAGATCTGTACCCTACAGCTCTATGCCACTATGCAGATCTGTACTCTACAGCTTTATGCCACTATGCAGATCTATACTCTACAGCTCTGTGCCACTATGCAGATCTGTACTCTACAGCTTTATGCCACTATGCAGATCTGTACTCTACAGCTCTGTGCCACTATGCAGATCTGTACCCTACAGCTCTATGCCACTATGCAGATCTGTACTCTATAGCTCTGTGCCACTATGCAGATCTATACTCTACAGCTCTGTGCCACTATGCAGATCTGTACTCTACAGCTTTATGCCACTATGCAGATCTGTACTCTACAGCTTTATGCCACTATGCAGATCTGTACTCTACAGCTCTGTGCCACTATGCAGATCTGTACTCTACAGCTCTGTGCCACTATGCAGATCTATACTCTACAGCTCTGTGCCACTATGCAGATCTGTACTCTACAGCTCTGTGCCACTATGCAGATCTGTACTCTACAGCTTCATGCCACTATGCAGATCTATACTCTACAGCTCTGTGCCACTATGCAGATCTGTACTCTACAGCTTTATGCCACTATGCAGATCTGTACTCTACAGCTCTGTGCCACTATGCAGATCTGTACCCTACAGCTCTATGCCACTATGCAGATCTGTACTCTACAGCTTTATGCCACTATGCAGATCTATACTCTACAGCTCTTTGCCACTATGCAGATCTGTACTCTACAGCTCTATGCCACTATGCAGATCTGTACTCTACAGCTTTATGTCACTACGCAGATCTGTACTCTACAGCTCTATGCCACTATGCAGATCTGTACTCTACAGCTCTATGCCACTATGCAGATCTGTACTCTACAGCTTTATGCCACTATGCAGATCTGTACTCTACAGCTTTATGCCACTATGCAGATCTGTAATCTACAGCTTTATGCCACTATGCAGATCTGTACTCTACAGCTTTATGCCACTATGCAGATCTGTACTCTACAGCTCTGTGCCACTATGCAGATCTATACTCTACAGCTCTGTGCCACTATGCAGATCTGTACTCTACAGCTCTGTGCCACTATGCAGATCTGTACTCTACAGCTTCATGCCACTATGCAGATCTATACTCTACAGCTCTGTGCCACTATGCAGATCTGTACTCTACAGCTTTATGCCACTATGCAGATCTATACTCTACAGCTTTATGCCACTATGCAGATCTGTACTCTACAGCTCTGTGCCACTATGCAGATCTGTACTCTACAGCTCTATGCCACTATGCAGATCTGTACTCTACAGCTCTGTGCCACTATGCAGATCTGTACCCTACAGCTCTATGCCACTACGCAGATCTGTACCCTACAGCTCTATGCCACTATGCAGATCTGTACTCTACAGCTTTATGCCACTATGCAGATCTGTACTCTACAGCTCTATGCCACTATGCAGATCTGTACTCTACAGCTCTGTGCCACTATGCAGATCTGTACTCTACAGCTCTATGCCACTACGCAGATCTGTACCCTACAGCTCTATGCCACTATGCAGATCTGTACCCTACAGCTCTGTGCCACTATGCAGATCTGTACTCTACAGCTCTGTGCCACTATGCAGATCTGTACTCTACAGCTCTGTGCCACTATGCAGATCTGTACTCTACAGCTCTATGCCAATACGACGATATGCTTTATTCTAATGGTGATTTTCTTTTGGTTCCTTTCCCGATTTCCAAATGAACCACCGGGTTGAAGGGTTTATTAATGCTTTGTAAATACTGTAGTGAATTAGTCATGGGTTACTTAGGGTGATGAAGGGAGGGAGGAGTGAGAGTCATGGTCTCTTTCAGTATAGGACATACTGTATGGTTTGAAGGGTTTATTAATGCTTTGTAAATACTGTAGTGAATTAGTCATGGGTTACTTAGGGTGATGAAGGGAGGGAGGAGGGAGAGTCATGGTCTCTTTCAGTATAGGACATACTGTATGGTTTGAAGGGTTTATTAATGCTTTGTAAATACTGTAGTGAATTAGTCATGGGTTACTTAGGGTGATGAAGGGAGGGAGGAGGGAGAGTCATGGTCTCTTTCAGTATAGGACATACTGTATGGTTGAAGGGTTTATTAATGCTTTGTAAATACTGTAGTGAATTAGTCATGGGTTACTTAGGGTGATGAAGGGAGGGAGGAGGGAGAGTCATGGTCTCTTTCAGTATAGGACATACTGTATGGTTGAAGGGTTTATTAATGCTTTGTAAATACTGTAGTGAATTAGTCATGGGTTACATAGGGTGATGAAGGGGAGGAGGAGGGAGAGTCATGGTCTCTTTCAGTATAGGACATACTGTATGGTTGAAGGGTTTATTAATGCTTTGTAAATACTGTAGTGAATTAGTCATGGGTTACTTAGGGTGATGAAGGGAGGGAGGAGGGAGAGTCATGGTCTCTTTCAGTATAGGACATACTGTATGGTTGAAGGGTTTATTAATGCTTTGTAAATACTGTAGTGAATTAGTCATGGGTTACTTAGGGTGATGAAGGGAGGGAGGAGGGAGAGTCATGGTCTCTTTCAGTATAGGACATACTGTATGGTTGAAGGGTTTATTAATGCTTTGTAAATACTGTAGTGAATTAGTCATGGGTTACTTAGGGTGATGAAGGGGAGGAGGAGGGAGAGTCATGGTCTCTTTCAGTATAGGACATACTGTATGGTTGAAGGGTTTATTAATGCTTTGTAAATACTGTAGTGAATTAGTCATGGGTTACTTAGGGTGATGAAGGGAGGGAGGAGGGAGAGTCATGGTCTCTTTCAGTATAGGACATACTGTATGGTTGAAGGGTTTATTAATGCTTTGTAAATACTGTAGTGAATTAGTCATGGGTTACTTAGGGTGATGAAGGGAGGGAGGAGGGAGAGTCATGGTCTCTTTCAGTATAGGACATACTGTATGGTTGAAGGGTTTATTAATGCTTTGTAAATACTGTAGTGAATTAGTCATGGGTTACTTAGGGTGATGAAGGGAGGGAGGAGTGAGAGTCATGGTCTCTTTCAGTATAGGACATACTGTATGGTTTGAAGGGTTTATTAATGCTTTGTAAATACTGTAGTGAATTAGTCATGGGTTACTTAGGGTGATGAAGGGAGGGAGGAGGGAGAGTCATGGTCTCTTTCAGTATAGGACATACTGTATGGTTTGAAGGGTTTATTAATGCTTTGTAAATACTGTAGTGAATTAGTCATGGGTTACTTAGGGTGATGAAGGGAGGGAGGAGGGAGAGTCATGGTCTCTTTCA
>NW_026280568.1:30000-53850 GCF_023373465.1 Oncorhynchus keta
CTCCCCCTCTTCTACCTCTCCTCCCTCCTCCCTCTTCTACCTCTCCTCCCTCCCCTCTTCTACCCTCTCCTCTCCTCCCCTCTTCTACCTCTCCTCTCCTCCCCTCCACTACCTCTTCTCTCCTCCCTCCTCTTCTACCTCTCCTCCCTCCCTCTTCTACCTCTCCTTCCTCCCCTCTTCTACCTCTCCTCTCCTCCCCTCCCCTCTTCTACCTCTCTCTCCTCCTTCCCCTCCACTACCTCCCCTCCACTACCTCCCCCTCCACTACCTCTCCTCTCCTCCCTCCTCTTCTACCTCTCCTCTCCTCCCTCCCCTCTTCTACCTCTCCTCCCTCCCCTCTTCTACCTCTCCTCTCCTCCCCTCCACTACCTCTTCTCTCCTCCCTCCCCTCTTCTACCTCTCCTCCCTCCCCTCTTCTACCTCTCCTTCCTCCCCTCTTCTACCTCTCCTCTCCTCCCCCTCCCCTCTTCTACCTCTCCTTCCTCCCCTCTTCTACCTCTTCTCTCCTCCCTCCCTCTTCTGCCTCTCCTCCACTACCTCTCCTCCTCCCGTCCGCTACCTCTCCTCCCTCCCGTCCCTACCTCCTCCCTCCGATCCCTCCCTCCCTCCACTACCTCTCCTCCCTCCCGTCCAGCTGCCTCTCCTCCCTCCCGTCCGCTACCTCTCCTCCACTACCTCTCCTCCACTACCTCTCCTCCACTACCTCTCCTCCCTCCCGTCCACTACCTCTCTCCCTCCCGTCCGCTACCTCTCCTCCCTCCCGTCCGCTACCTCTCCTCCCTCCCGTCCGCTACCTCTCCTTGTGTTCCTCATTCTGAAAAGCCTCGTCTCCGCCCTTGTCACGTTCCCTCGTCGCCATGGTGACGTGACAAAGCGGCACAGGCTTGTTTTTATTTGAGTGGCGAGGAGGAGGATACTGCATGTGATTGGCACAAGACACACACACACACCAGAACCACACCACACCACACACACACACCACACACACACACACACACACACCACACACACACACACACACACACACACACACACACACACACACACACACACACACACACACACCACACCACACCACACCACACACACCACAGCTTCTATTTATACCCTACCAACTGGCTATGTTTCGCTCTTAGTATGTTGTCGTAGAGACGACTGACTACCTTGACTACCACCAACCCACTACCAGACAGTAGAGATTCATTAATATGGTTTTATGCTTTATCTCCTGGTCCCTCAGATTCACTCCCCAGTCACCATTCAGCCTTAAAGGAAGAAGGATGTGAATCAGACAGACAGAGTGACAGAGTGACAGAGTGACAGAGTGACAGAGTGACAGAGTGACAGAGTGACCAGACAGACCCGACAGACCCGACAGACCCGACAGACCCGACAGACAGACCAGACCAGACCAGACCCGACCAGACCGACCAGACCCGACAGACAGCTTCTATATTTAGACTATCTAGCTATGTTTTAAGCCCTGGAGTGGGCGGGTCTTCCACTGCCATAGAGACAGGGACTACCTTGACTACCACCAGCCAATAGAGACAGGGACTACCTTGACTACCACCAGCCAATAGAGACAGGGACTACCTTGACTACCACCAGCCAATAGAGACAGGGACTACCTTGACTACCACCAGCCAATAGAGACAGGGACTACCTTGACTACCACCAGCCAATAGAGACAGGGACTAACTTGACTACCACCAGCCAATAGAGACAGGGACTACCTTGACTACCACCAGCCAATAGAGACAGGGACTACCTTGACTACCACCAGCCAATAGAGACAGGGACTAACTTGACTACCACCAGCCAATAGAGACAGGGACTACCTTGACTACCACCAGCCAATAGAGACAGGGACTACCTTGACTACCACCAGCCAATAGAGACAGGGACTAACTTGACTACCACCAGCCAATAGAGACAGGGACTACCTTGACTACCACCAGCCAATAGAGACAGGGACTAACTTGACTACCACCAGCCAATAGAGACAGGGACTACCTTGACTACCACCAGCCAATAGAGACAGGGACTACCTTGACTACCACCAGCCAATAGAGACAGGGACTACCTTGACTACCACCAGCCAATAGAGACAGGGACTACCTTGACTACCACCAGCCAATAGAGACAGGGACTACCTTGACTACCACCAGCCAATAGAGACAGGGACTACCTTGACTACCAGCAGCCAATAGAGATGATTCACTGTTTTCCTCTCTAGTTCCTCTCCACCACTCCATTCAGGCTCATTGACTCAATCTTTTTTTCCAGTTTCCGAAGTCAGATTCTCTAGTCACCGGCTCCGGCTCCAAACTTCCCAGAGAAACTCTCCAGTGAGACCATACATGTGTTTTAAACATCCTCGTCTTCCCATGATGCCCTGCTTCCATACACAGAGCCCCTTGACTTAAACCATGTTTCGATGTGACAGCATGAATTCATAAAAACATGTTTTTAGACATTTTGAAGAAATATATTGAAAATAAAATACAGAAATATCGAATATACATAAGAAAAAATAACACACATGTATCATGTCAGATATAGAGTTGAAATATATGACATGTTGAAGTTATATATTACAATATTACACTTTATATACATCACAGATATACATCACAGAAACATAACACAACTGTTTGACATAGAAACACCAGATTTTCATCGGGTTTTCTGAAATAATCTTGATTAATTGTGAAATTATGAAAATATTGATAATATTCATCCCATGAGACCAAAAGAGGGCCCTTTAGGTCATTGACTGCTAGAACAGGCTACCTCAACACTGTAACATCCCATGAGACCAAAGAGAGGGCCCTTTAGGTCATTGACTGCTGGAACAGGCTACCTCAACACTGTAACATCCCATGAGACCAAAGAGGGCCCTTTAGGTCATTGACTGCTGGAACAGGCTACCTCAACACTGTAACATCCCATGAGACCATAGAGGGCCCTTTAGGTCATTGACTGCTGGAACAGGCTACCTCAACACTGTAACATCCCATGAGACAAAGAGGGCCCTTTAGGTCATTGACTGCTGGAACAGGCTACCTCAACACTGTAACATCCCATGAGACCAAAGAGGGCCCTTTAGGTCATTGACTGCTGGAACAGGCTTCCTCAACACTGTAACTAGGCCACTCAGGAACATTCAAAGTCATCTTGGTTAGCAACTCCAGTGTATATTTGGCCTTGTTGTTTTATATGATTGTCCTGCTGAAAGGTGAATTTGTGTCTGTTGGAAAGCAGAGTGAACCAGGTTTTCCTCAGGATTTTGCCTGCGCTTATAGCTGTATTCCGTTAATCTTTGTCCTAAATATCTCCCTAGTCCACGATGACAAGCATACCCATAACATGATGCAGCCATCATCATGCTTGAGAACATGGAGAGTGGTACTCAGTGATATTTTGTGTTGGATTTGCCCCAAACATAACGCTGTGTAGTCAGGACATAACGTTCATTTCTTTGCAGTATTATTACTTAAGTGTCTTATTGCAAACAGGATGCAAGTTTTGGAATATTTGTATTATATTTGTATTCAGGCTACCTGGGAGTCTCAGTCCTCCTGTAATCAGGCTACCTGGGAGTCTCAGTCCTCCTGTAATCAGGCTACCTGGGAGTCTCTGTCCTCCTGTAATCAGGCTACCTGGGGGAGTCTCAGTCCTCCTGTAATCAGGCTACCTGGGAGTCTCAGTCCTCCTGTAATCAGGCTACCTGGGGAGTCTCTGTCCTCCTGTAATCAGGCTACCTGGGGAGTCTCTGTCCTCCTGTAATCAGGCTACCTGGGAGTCTCAGTCCTCCTTTAATCAGGCTACCTGGGGAGTCTCTGTCCTCCCTGTAATCAGGCTACCTGGGAGTCTCAGTCCTCCTGTAATCAGGCTACCTGGGGAGTCTCTGTCCTCCTGTAATCAGGCTACCTGGGAGTCTCAGTCCTCCTGTATTCAGGCTACCTGGGAGTCTGTCCTCCTGTAATCAGGCTACCTGTGGAGTCTCTGTCCTCCTGTAATCAGGCTACCTGGGAGTCTCTGTCCTCCTGACTCTGGTTAATCAGGCTACCTGGGGAGTCTCACTCATCCTGTAATCAGGCTACCTGGGAGTCTCAGTCCTCCTGACTCTGGTTAATCAGGCTACCTGGGGAGTCTCAGTCCTCCTGTAATCAGGCTACCTGTGGAGTCTCTGTCCTCTGTAGTCAGGCTACCTGGGAGTCTCAGTCCTCCCTGACTATGGTTAATCAGGCTACCTGGGGAGTCTCAGTCCTCCTGTAATCAGGCTACCTGGGGAGTCTCTGTCCTCCTGACTCTGGTTAATCAGGCTACCTGAGTCTCACTCATCCTGTAATCAGGCTACCTGGGAGTCTCAGTCCTCCTGACTCTGGTTAATCAGGCTACCTGGTCTCAGTCCTCCTGTAATCAGGCTACCTGTGGAGTCTCTGTCCTCCTGTAATCAGGCTACCTGGGGAGTCTCAGTCCTCCTGACTATGGTTAATCAGGCTACCTGGGAGTCTCAGTCCTCCTGTAATCAGGCTACCTGGGGAGTCTCTGTCCTCCTGACTCTGGTTAATCTGGTTAATCAGGCTACCTGGGGAGTCTCAGTCCTCCTCTGTCCTCCTGACTCTGGTTAATCAGGCTACCTGGGGAGTCTCTGTCCTCCTGACTCTGGTTAATCAGGCTACCTGGGGAGTCTCTGTCCTCCTGACTCTGGTTAATCAGGCTACCTGGGGAGTCTCTGTCCTCCTGACCTGGTTAATCAGGCTACCTGAGGAGTCTCAGTCCTCCTGTAATCAGGCTATCTGGGGAGTCTCTGTCCTCCTGTAATCAGGCTACCTGGGGAGTCTCTGTCCTCCTGTAATCAGGCTACCTGGGGAGTCTCTGTCCTCCTGTAATCAGGCTACCTGGGGAGTCTCTGTCCTCCTGTAATCAGGCTACCTGGGGAGTCTCAGTCCTCCTGTAATCAGGCTACCTGGGGAGTCTCTGTCCTCCTGACGTTGGTTAATCAGGCTATCAGTGACATAAACCAATCAGGGAACTTTCTCTACAGCAGGACCGTGAACCTTGACACTCAGATTTACGTCCTTAAGTCCTCCTGGGATAAAAGGTGTGTGAAGGTGGTTAGAGGAGAGGATGAGGGATGTTGTTGAACATCACTTTACTGAATGGGAAATGGTTACGACGAACTCTTCCCCTCCAGCCATCAGCAACCAGACTGACAGCTCAGCAGAGTGGAAATGGGCTCCTTGTTTGCTGATACAGATGTCTAAATGCTCCATTGGTCCTGTCCTATCATCAACTACACACACACACACACACACACACACACACACACACACACACACACACACACACACACACACACACACACACACACACACACACACACACACACACACACACACACACACACACACACACACACTAGTGAATGCTAGAGAAACAGGATTGGGATATTAACACAATCAAATATAACACATTTTTCCTGCTTGTCTGACCAATATGGTCTGGGTTGTTTAGGTGCTCTGTGAGGTCTCTCTCTCTGTGTGTGTGTGTGTGTGCATTTGTGTGTGTGTGTGTGCATTTGTGTGTGTACGTACGTGTGTGTGTGTGTGTTGGGAGATGTTTTGTGTGTGTGTTGGGAGATGTTTGTGTGTGTGGTTTGCTCTTTGTGTGTGTGTGTTTGTGTGTGTTTACGGCTTGTCAAAGCCCTGGGCTCTGCAGTAAACAGGAATGGATAGTTGTTCCTTTTAGTTTTGAGACAATAAAGAAGACAACGTCTCCAAGGGGATTCAAAGGGATCTCAGCCCTGAAAACTTCCTTGGTCCTTCTGTAGCTCAGTTGGTAGAGCATGGCGCTTGTAACGCCAGGGTAGTGGGTTCGATTCCCGGGACCACCCATACTTAGAATGTATGCACACATGACTGTAAGTCGCTTTGGATAAAAGCGTCTGCTAAATGGCATATATTATTATTTATTATTATTAACTTTGAGCCGATAACAGAGCCAGAAAATAGTAGAGATAACAGACAAAATGAAGCCCAGTTGCACTGGAAAAGTAGAGATAACAGAGCCAAAATGAAGCCCAGTTGCACTGGAAAAGTAGAGATAACAGAGCAAATATGACGCCCAGTTGCACTGGAAACTCTGGAGATAACAGAGCCAAATGACTCCCAGTTGCACTGGAAACAGTAGAGATAACAGAGCCAGAATGACGCCCAGTTGGACTGGAAACAGTAGAATAACAGAGCCAGAATGACTCCCAGTTGCAATGGAAACAGTAGAGATAAGAGAGCCAAAAACGCCCAGTTGCAATGGAAACAGTAGAATAACAGAGCCAAATGAAGCCCAGTTGCACTGGAAAAAGTAGAGATAACAGAGCCAAAATGACGCCCAGTTGCACTGGAAAAAGTAGAGATAACAGAGCCAAATGACGCCCAGTTGCACTGGAAACAGTAAAGATAACAGAGCCAATATGATGCCCAGTTGCACTGGAAACAGTAGAGATAACAGAGCCAAAATGACGCCCAGTTGCACTGGAAACAGTCGAGATAACAGAGCCAATATGACGTCCAGTTGCACTGGAAACAGTAGAGATAACAGAGCCAATATGACGCCCAGTTGGACTGGAAACTCTGGAGATAACAGAGCCAGAATGACTCCCAGTTGGACTGGAAACTCTGGAGATAACAGAGCCAGAATGACTCCCAGTTGGACTGGAAACTCTGGAGATAACAGAGCCAGAATGACTCCCAGTTGCACTGGAAACAGTAGAATAACAGAGCCAAAATGAAAATGAGTAGCAAAGTTGGACTGGAAACAGTAGAGATAACAGAGCTAGAATGACTCCCAGTTGGACTGGAAACTCTGGAGATAACAGAGCCAGAATGACTCCCAGTTGCACAGGAAACTCTGGAGATAACAGAGCCAGGATGACTCCCAGTTGGACTGGAAACTCTGGAGATAACAGAAAATAGCCTATAGATAGGCCTGTCATTGTAAGTGGTAAATATCTCCCCCTTAGCGCCACAGACAGACAATGGGTCGATGTGAATACATTTTAATAAAGATTGGAGGTGCTTGTCTAGACTTTGCTTGTATCCCAAATGGCACCTAGTCCCTATATGAGTGCACTACTTTTAACCAGAGCCCTACAGAGAAGAGGGTGCCATTTGGGAGAGCATCTTCATTTTAATCAAATGTGATTAATGGATGTCTGAAAGCATTTAAGGAGCCATTTCTAAATGCGTTTATGTTGGAGCCATTTGTAAACCCATTGACCATGTGTTTATGTTGGAGCCATTTTGTAAACCCATTGACCATGTGTTTATGTTGGAGCCATTTGTAAACCCATTGACCATGTGTTTATGCTGGAGCCATTTTGTAAACCCATTGACCATGTGTTTATGTTGGAGCCATTTTGTAAACCCATTGACCATGTGTTTATGTTGGAGCCATTTGTAAACCCATTGACCATGTGTTTATGTTGGAGCCATTTTGTAAACCCATTGACCATGTGTTTATGCTGGAGCCATTTTGTAAACCCATTGACCATGTGTTTATGTTGGAGCCATTTGTAAACCCATTGACCATGTGTTTATGTTGGAGCCATTTTGTAAACCCATTGACCATGTGTTTATGTTGGAGCCATTTGTAAACCCATTGACCATGTGTTTAGGTTGGAGCCATTTTGTAAACCCATTGGCCATGTGTTTATGCTGGAGCCATTTTGTAAACCCATTGGCCATGTGTTTATTATTGATGTCCAGTCTCTTACAAGACATTAGTATCTTTAAACATATGATTTAACTCAACCTGCGAGCTGCACTTATACATTCATTTTACTATTAGTGCTACTTTGTGCGCGTGCGTGCGTGCGTGCGTGTGTGTGTGTGTGTGTGTGTGTGTGTGTGTGTGTGTGTGTGTGTGTGTGTGTGTGTGTGTGTGTGTGTGTGTGTGTGTGTGTGTGTGTGTGTGTGTGTGTACCAGCAGCCGTGTGCGCGTGCGTGCGTGTTTAGGGCGTCTATTACGAGCTGGCCTATTTACTGTGGGCCGTGACTCGGAGCAGACAGACAGAACGCTACAGAACGCTTTATCAGAATCCGGACCCAACGGCGGCTCACGGAGAGATAAATAACAATGTTTCTAGATGTTTCTAGAAGTGTCATGGTCTGGTGCAGGGATGCGGTGTGTCTATGTGTTTGTAGTGTGTGTTTGTAGTGTGTTTGTAGTGTGTGTGTGTGATTGTAGTGTGCGTGTGTTTGTAGTGTGTGTGTGTGTGTGTGTGTGTGTGTTTGAGTCTCTGTGTGTGTTTGTGTGTTTGAGTCTGTGTATGTTTGTAGTGTGTGTGTGTGTTTGTAGTGTGTGTGTGTGTTTGAGTCTGTGTGTGTGTGTGTTTGTAGTGTGTGTGTGTTTGTAGTGTGTGTTTGTAGTGTGTGTGTGTTTGAGTCACATTATCCTTTGACTCCCTGCCCAGGTAATCTAGTCCATAATGTGCCCTGGTCCAGTGGTCTGTGCCCAGTTCAAGGTTATTTGGGATTATTTTAACAAGGTCTAATAAATCTCTGTGCTGCTGCTGTTCCAGATCCACCAGCTGGACATAAAAGGAGAACATTTATAAATTAATGTGCAAAATAATTGTGTACAATCACTACCTGCTCTCTCCCCCCCTCTCTCTCTCTCTCTGCCCCCTCTCTCTCTCGCTCTGTCTGTCTCTCTCCCCCTCTCTCTCTCTCTCTCTCCGTCCTCTCTCTCCCCCCCTCTCTCTCTCTCTCTCTCTGTCTCTCTCAGTCTCTCTCTCTCTCTGTCTCTCTCTCTCTCTCTCTCTCTCTCTCTCTCTCTCTCTGTCTCTCTCTCTGTCTCTCTCTCTCTCTCTGTCTCTCTCTCTGTCTCTTTCTCTGTCTCTCTCTCTCTCTCTGCTCTGTCTCTTCTCTCTCGCTCTGTCTATGTCTAAGTAGTCCCCCTCTCTCTCACTCTCTCCCTCCTCTCTCTCTCACTCTCTCCCTCTCTCTCTGTTATGTTTCTCTCTCGCTCTGTCTCTGTCTCTCTTCTGAAGCATTATGTCTCCCTCTGTAGACCCCAGTCTCTCTCCCCCTCTCTCACATGTTATGAAGCATTATGTTTAAGTAGTCCCCAGTCTCTCTCTGTTATGTCACCCCTCTATGTCTAAGTAGTCCCCAGTCTCTCTCTCTCTGTTATGTCACACGTTATGAAGCATTATGTCTAAGTAGTCCCCAGTTTCTCTCTCTGTTATGTCACACGTTATAAAGCATTATGTCTAAGTAGACCCCAGTCTCTCTCTCTCTCCCTCCTCTATCTCTCTCTCTCTCTCCCCTCTCTCTCTCTCCCTCTCTTCTCTCTCTGTTATGTCACACGTTATAAAGCAGTATGTCTAAGTAGTCCCCAGTTTCTCTCTCTGTTATGTCACATGTTATAAAGCATTATGTCTAAGTAGTCCCCAGTTTCTCTCTCTGTTATGTCACACGTTATAAAGCATTATGTCTAAGTAGTCCCCAGTTTCTCTCTCTGTTATGTCACATGTTATAAAGCATTATGTCTAAGTAGTCCCCAGTTTCTCTCTCTGTTATGTCACACGTTATAAAGC
Organism: Oncorhynchus keta; assembly: GCF_023373465.1. Taxonomy (NCBI): domain Eukaryota; kingdom Metazoa; phylum Chordata; class Actinopteri; order Salmoniformes; family Salmonidae; genus Oncorhynchus; species Oncorhynchus keta. The sequence goes on from NW_026280568.1 coordinate 39,611, forward strand.
ATTATGTCTAAGTAGTCCCCAGTTTCTCTCTCTGTTATGTCACATGTTATAAAGCATTATGTCTAAGTAGTCCCCAGTTTCTCTCTGTTATGTCACGTTATAAAGCATTATGTCTAAGTAGTCCCCAGTTTCTCTCTCTGTTATGTACGTTATAAAGCATTATGTCTAAGTAGTCCCAGTTTCTCTCTGTTATGTCACACGTTATAAAGCATTATGTCTAAGTAGTCCCCAGTTTCTCTCTCTGTTATAATGCTTTATAACATGAGAGCTATAAGAGGACCACCTCTCTCTACATCAGTGTCCCTGCTCTGATTGGACAGTGTATTATAGCTGTATTATTACCATGGAGGAGGACAGCTGACTAGATGGAGGTTATCTACATCACCTCCATTTAAATATGTATTTAATGTCCCTGCTCTGATTGGACAGTGTATTATAGCTGTATTATTACCATGGAGGAGGACAGCTGACTAGATGGAGGTTTTTATCTACATCACCTCCATTTAAATATGTATTTAATGTCCCTGCTCTGATTGGACAGTATATTATAGCTGTATTATTACCATGGAGGAGGACAGCTGACTAGATGGAGGTTATCTACATCACCTCCATTTAAATATGTATTTAATGTCTCTGCTCTGATTGGACAGTGTATTATAGCTGTATTATTACCATGGAGGAGGACAGCTGACTAGATGGAGGTTATCTACATCACCTCCATTTAAATATGTATTTAATGTCCCTGCTCTGATTGGACAGTGTATTATAGCTGTATTATTACCATGGAGGAGGACAGCTGACTAGATGGAGGTTTTTATCTACATCACCTCCATTTAAATATGTATTTAATGTCCCTGCTCTGATTGGACAGTGTATTATAGCTGTATTATAACCATGGAGGAGGACAGCTGACTAGATGGAGGTTTTTATCTACATCACCTCCATTTAAATATGTATTTAATGTCCCTGCTCTGATTGGACAGTGTATTATAGCTGTATTATTACCATGGAGGAGGACAGCTGACTAGATGGAGGTTTTTATCTACATCACCTCCATTTAAATATGTATTTAATGTCCCTGCTCTGATTGGACAGTGTATTATAGCTGTATTATTACCATGGAGGAGGACAGCTGACTAGATGGAGGTTATCTACATCACCTCCATTTAAATAGCTTCTGGATGCATTATTTTCATATGTGGAAGGCCATGTTCATTTCTCATAGCAGTGGAGCATGCCATTTAGCAGACGCTTTTATCCAAAGCGACTTACAGTCATGTGTGCATACATTCTACATATGGGTGGTCCCGGATTCGAACCCACTACCCTGGCGTTACAAGCGCCATGCTCTACCAACTGAGCTACAGAAGGACCGCAGGGTCTCATTGCTCTCAGAGTGACAATTGCCATTGTGTGTGTGTGTGCGTGCGCGTGCGTGCGTGCGTGCGCACGTGTAAATGTGTGTGTGTTGTGTATGTATATGTGCGTGTGTGTGCGCGTGTGTGTTGTGTGTGTGCGTGCGTGTGTGTGTTAATGTATGTGTGCGTGCGTGCGCGTGCGTGTGTATGTATGTATGTATGTATGTGTGTGTGTATGTATGTGTGTGTGTGTGTGCGTGCGTGTGTATGTATATGTGCGTGTGTGTGCACGTGTGTGTTGTGTATGTATGTGTGCGTGCGTGCGTGCGTGCGTGTGTTGTGTATGTATGTGTGCGTGTGTGTGTGTGCACGCGTGTGTGTGTTGTGTATGTAAATGTGTGTGTGTGTTGTGTATGTATATGTGCGTGTGTGTGCACGTGTGTGTTGTGTATGTATGTATGTGTGCGTGCGTGTGTGTTGTGTATGTGTGTGTGTGTGTGTGTGTGTGTGTGTGTGCACGCGTGTGTGTGTGTGTGTGTGTGTTGTGTATGTATGTATGTATGTATGTATGTATGTATGTATGTATGTATGTATGTATGTATGTATGTATGTATGTATGTGTGCGTGTGCGTACGCATGCATGTGCGTTGTGTGTGTGTGTGCGTGCGTGTGTATGTATATGTGCGTGTGCGCGTGTGTATTTGTGTATGTAAATGTGTGTGTGTGTTGTGTATGTATATGTGCGTGTGTGTGCACGTGTGTGTTGTGTATGTATGTGTGTGTGTGTGTGTGTGTGCACGCGTGTGTGTGTGTTGTGTATGTATGTATGTATGTATGTATGTATGTATGTATGTATGTATGTATGTATGTATGTATGTGTGCGTGTGCGTACGCATGCATGTGCGTTGTGTATGTATGTGTGTGTGTGTGTGCGTGCGTGTGTATGTATATGTGCGTGTGCGTGCACGCGTGCGTGTGTGTTGTGTATGTATGTATGTGTGTGTGTGCGCGTGTGTGTTGTGTATGTATATGTGCGTGTGTGTGCGTTCGCTATTTGTATGTCATATTGATGCGTGTCCATGTTGTCATCATGAATCCGTGACCCCTCTACACAGAGCTCTCCCTCGTTCCTTAGAGAGATGACAGAGAACAAGAGGAGGACAGTGATGGACGAGAGGTCAGGGGTTTAAATGGGGCCCAGCAGTCATGTTATTTATTTTTTATTTTTGTTTCTCAGTCAATTCAGACAAAACAACGGATAAATGAATTCAACCCCAGGTCTTAGTCACCACCATATAAGGAGTGACATTAGAATGAAAGACCGATGAGAGAATAAAGCAGAACATGATTCGGTTCCCAAAGTGGTTTCCTTCAAACCAAAACCACGAGTCTTTGTCAGCAGGACTACGAGTCCAATGTAGTGGAAGAGACATGTCTGTTATTAATGGACCAATTAGTTGTTCCACTGGATGTCATAAGTGGAGGTGTCATAAGGTGTATGCACCAATACATACACCTTATACATAAGGTGAATGCACCAATTTGTAAGTCGCTCTGGATAAGAGCGTCTGCTAAATGACTTAAATGTAAATGTAAATGTGGGACATCTTCCATTTCGACTGCACCTCGAGTCGATCCTAGTCTGAGTCTTTTCCTACGGACAGACCTTCATGTGCATTGTTCCTGCCCAAAGCCTTCTCCATGTCATGGGCCCCGTTAGTGATGAAATGCTGAAACACAGGTGAGAAAACAGGATCACACCTCTGCTCCTGGCCCTGCTGTCTGATTGACTGGTTGTCCTGTTGGCCTCGGGGAGAAAAGGAAGGTGGTGATGTGTCTGACGTGTTGGGCTGAGAGTGGAGAGTTGGGAGAGGGGCGAGAGAGAGGGGCGAGAGAGAGAGTCGAGAGGGGCGAGAGAGAGGGGCGAGAGAGAGGGGAGAGTTGGGAGAGGGGCGAGAGAGAGGAGAGTGGAGAGGAGAGAGAGCGGAGAGTTGGGAGAGGGCGAGAGAGAGGAGAGTTGGGAGAGGGGCGAGAGAGAGTGGAGAGTTGGGAGAGGGGCGGGAGAGAGGAGAGTTGGGAGAGAGAGTGGAGAGTTGGGCGAGAGAGAGTGGAGAGTTGGGAGAGGGGCGAGAGAGAGGGGCGAGAGAGAGGAGAGTTGGGAGAGGGCGAGAGAGAGAGAGTTGGGAGAGGGGCGAGAGAGAGTGGAGAGTTGGGAGAGGGGCGAGAGAGAGTGGAGAGGGGCGAGAGAGAGTGGAGAGTTGGGAGAGGGCGAGAGAGAGAGGGAGAGAGAGAGGGGGCGAGAGAGAGGGGCGAGAGGAGGAGAGAGAGGGCGAGAGAGAGGGGCGAGAGAGGGGGAGAGAGGGGCGAGAGAGTGGAGAGTTGAGAGAGGGGCGAGTTGGGAGAGGGGCGAGAGAGAGAGGGGAGAGAGGGGCGAGAGAGTGGAGAGTTGGGAGAGGGGCTGAGAGAGTGGAGTGGAGAGTTGGGAGAGGGGCTGAGAGAGAGAGGGAGAGAGTTGGAGAGGGGGGAGAGGGGCGGGAGTTGGGAGAGGGCGAGAGAGAGGGGCGAGAGAGAGGGGCGAGAGAGGGCGAGAGAGAGAGGGGCGAGAGAGAGGGCGAGAGAGAGAGGGCGGAGAGACAGCTGTAGCTGTCGTGCTGATTGAGGAGTAGAGACTACAGTTCATGTACTGAACTTTGATTGGCCCCCTGGGGATCATGTGATTAGTGCTTATCTCTTATTTTTCTCTGTCCTTCTTCCTCTCCTCCTTCACTCCCTCACTAGTACCTGCCCAGTGGTCACACTCCTATGTCCTTCTCTCCTCCTTCACTCCCTCACTAGTACCTGCCCAGCGGTCACACTCCTATGTCCTTCTCTCCTCCTTCACTCCCTCACTAGTACCTGCCCAGTGGTCACCTCCTATGTCCTTCTCTCCTCCTTCACTCCCTCACTAGTACCTCCAGTGGTCACACTCCTACGTCCTTCTCTCCTCCTTCACTCCCTCACTAGTACCTGCCCAGCGGTCACACTCTATGTCCTTCTCTTCTCCTTCACTCCTCACTAGTACCTGCCCAGCGGTCACACTCCTACATCCTTCCTCTCCTCCTTCACTCCTCACTAGTACCTGCCCAGCGGTCACACTCCTACATCCTTCCTCTCCTCCTTCACTCCCTCACTAGTACCTGCCCAGCGGTCACACTCCTATGTCCTTCCTCTCCTCCTTCACTCCCTCACTAGTACCTGCCCAGCGGTCACACTCCTATGTCCTTCTCTCCTCCTTCACTCCCTCACTAGTACCTGCCCAGTGGTCACACTCCTATGTCCTTCTCTCCTCCTTCACTCCCTCACTAGTACCTGCCCAGCGGTCACACTCCTATGTCCTTCTCTCCTCCTTCACTCCCTCACTAGTACCTGCCCAGCGGTCACACTCCCTATGTCCTTCTCTCCTCCTTCACTCCCTCACTAGTACCTGCCCAGCGGTCTCCTATGTCCTTCCTCTCCTCCTTCACTCCCTCACTAGTACCTGCCCAGCGGTCACACTCCTATGTCCTTCTCTCTCCTCCTTCACTCCCTCACTAGTACCTGCCCAGCGGTCACACTCCTATGTCCTTCTCTCCTCCTTCACTCCCTCACTAGTACCTGCCCAGCGGTCACACTCCTATGTCCTTCCTCTCCTCCTTCACTCCCTCACTAGTACCTGCCCAGCGGTCACACTCCTATGTCCTTCTCTCCTCCTTCACTCCTCACTGTCCTGCCCAGCGGTCACCTCCTATGTCCTTCTCTCCTCCTTCACTCCCTCACTAGTACCTGCCCAGCGGTCACACTCCTATGTCCTTCCTCTCCTCCTTCACTCCCTCACTAGTACCTGCCCCAGCGGTCACACTCCTATGTCCTTCCTCTCCTCCTTCACTCCTCACTAGTACCTGCCCAGCGGTCACACTCCTATGTCCTTCTCTCCTCCTTCACTCCCTCACTAGTACCTGCCCAGCGGTCACACTCCTATGTCCTTCTCTCCTCCTTCACTCCCTCACTAGTACCTGCCCAGCGGTCACACTCCTATGTCCTTCTCTCCTCCTTCACTCCCTCACTAGTACCTGCCCAGCGGTCACACTCCTATGTCCTTCTCTCCTCCTTCACTCCCTCACTAGTACCTGCCCAGCGGTCACACTCCTATGTCCTTCTCTCCTCCTTCACTCCCTCACTAGTACCTGCCCAGCGGTCACACTCCTATGTCCTTCCTCTCCTCCTTCACTCCTCACTAGTACCTGCCCTCACACCCTATGTCCTTCTCTCCTCCTTCACTCCCTCACTAGTACCTGCCCAGAGGTCACACTCCTATGTCCTTCTCTCCTCCTTCACTCCCTCACTAGTACCTGCCCAGCGGTCACACTCCTATGTCCTTCTCTCCTCCTTCACTCCCTCACTAGTACCTGCCCAGAGGTCACACTCCTATGTCCTTCTCTCCTCCTTCCTCCTCACTCCTCCTTCATGTCCTTCTCTCCTCCTTCCTCCCTCACTAGTACCTGCCCAGCGGTCACACTCCTATGTCCTTCTCTCCTCCTTCACTCCCTCACTAGTACCTGCCCAGCGGTCACACTCCCTATGTCCTTCTCTCCTCCTTCACTCCCCTCACTAGTACCTGCCCAGCGGTCACACTCCTATGTCCTTCCTCTCCTCCTTCACTCCCTCACTAGTACCTGCCCAGCGGTCACACTCCTATGTCCTTCCTCTCCTCCTTCACTCCCTCACTAGTACCTGCCCAGCGGTCACACTCCTAGTCCTTCTCTCCTCCTTCCTCCCTCACTAGTACCTAGCGGTCACACTCCTATGTCCTTCCTCTCCTCCTTCACTCCCTCACTAGTACCTGCCCAGCGGTCACACTCCTATGTCCTTCTCTCCTCCTTCACTCCCTCACTAGTACCTGCCCAGCGGTCACACTCCTATGTCCTTCCTCTCCTCCTTCACTTCACTAGTACCTGCCCAGCGGTCACACTCCTATGTCCTCCTCTCTTCTCCTTACGTCCTCCTCTCCTCCTTCACCCTCACTAGTACCTGCCCAGCGGTCACACTCCTATGTCCTTCCTCTCCTCCTTCACTCCCTCACTAGTACCTGCCCAGCGGTCACACTCCTATGTCCTTCTCTCCTCCTCACTCCCTCACTAGTACCTGCCCAGCGGTCACACTCCTATGTCCTTCCTCTCCTCCTTCACCCTCACTAGTACCTGCCCAGCGGTCACACTCCTATGTCCTTCTCTCCTCCTTCACTCCCTCACTAGTACCTGCCCAGCGGTCACACTCCTATGTCCTTCCTCTCCTCCTTCACTCCCTCACTAGTACCTGCCCAGAGGTCACACTCCTATGTCCTTCTCTCCTCCTTCACTCCCTCACTAGTACCTGCCCAGCGGTCACACTCCTATGTCCTTCCTCTCCTCCTTCACTCCCTCACTAGTACCTGCCCAGTGGTCACACTCCTATGTCCTTCCTCTCCTCCTTCACTCCCTCACTAGTACCTGCCCAGCGGTCCTTCCTCTCCTCCTTCACTCCCTCACTAGTACCTGCCCAGAGGTCACACTCCTATGTCCTTCCTCTCCTCCTTCACTCCCTCACTAGTACCTGCCCAGCGGTCACACTCCTATGTCCTTCCTCTCCTCCTTCACTCCCTCACTAGTACCTGCCCAGAGGTCACACTCCTATGTCCTTCTCTCCTCCTTCACTCCCTCACTAGTACCTGCCCAGCGGTCACACTCCTATCCTTCCTCTCCTCCTTCACTCCCTCACTAGTACCTGCCCAGCGGTCACACTCCTATGTCCTTCCTCTCCTCCTTCACTCCCTCACTAGTACCTGCCCAGCGGTCACACTCCTATGTCCTTCCTTCCTCCTTCCTTCACTCCTCACTAGTACCTGCCCAGCGGTCACCTCCTATGTCCTTCCTCCTCCTCCTTCACTCCCTCACTAGTACCTGCCCAGCGGTCACACTCCTATGTCCTTCCTCTCCTCCTTCACTCCCTCACTAGTACCTGCCCAGCGGTCACACTCCTATGTCCTTCCTCTCCTCCTTCCTCCTAGTACCTTCACTCTATGTCCTTCCCTCCTCCTTCACTCCCTCACTAGTACCTGCCCAGCGGTCACACTCCTATGTCCTTCCTCTCCTCCTTCACTCCCTCACTAGTACCTGCCCAGCGGTCACACTCCTATGTCCTTCTCTCCTCCTTCACTCCCTCACTAGTACCTGCCCAGTCACACTCCTATGTCCTTCTCTCCTCCTTCACTCCCTCACTAGTATGCCCTGGTCACACTCCTATGTCCTTCTCTCCTCCTTCACTCCCTCACTAGTACCTGCCCAGCGGTCACACTCCTATGTCCTTCTCTCCTCCTTCACTCCCTCACTAGTACCTGCCCAGCGGTCACACTCCTATGTCCTTCTCTCCTCCTTCACTCCCTCACTAGTACCTGCCCAGCGGTCACACTCCTATGTCCTTCTCTCCTCCTTCACTCCCTCACTAGTACCTGCCCAGCGGTCACACTCCTATGTCCTTCTCTCCTCCTTCACTCCCTCACTAGTACCTGCCCAGCGGTCACACTCCTATGTCCTTCTCTCCTCCTTCACTCCCTCACTAGTACCTGCCCAGCGGTCACACTCCTATGTCCTTCTCTCCTCCTTCACTCCCTCACTAGTACCTGCCCAGAGGTCACACTCCTATGTCCTTCCTCTCCTCATTCACTCCCTCACTAGTACCTGCCCAGAGGTCACACTCCTATGTCTTTCTCTCCTCATTCACTCCCTCACTAGTACCTGCCCAGAGGTCACACTCCTATGTCTTTCTCTCCTCCTTCACTCCCTCACTAGTACCTGCCCAGCGGTCACACTCCTACATGTCCTTCCTCTCCTCCTTCACTCCCTCACTAGTACCTGCCCAGCGGTCACACTCCTATGTCCTTCCTCTCCTCCTTCACTCCCTCACTAGTACCTGCCCAGCGGTCACACTCCTATGTCCTTCCTCTCCTCCTTCACTCCCTCACTAGTACCTGCCCAGCGGTCACACTCCTATGTCCTTCTCTCCTCCTTCACTCCCTCACTAGTACCTGCCCAGAGGTCACACTCCTATGTCCTTCTCTCCTCCTTCACTCCTCACTAGTACCTGCCCAGCGGTCACACTCCTACATCCTTCCTCTCCTCCTTCACTCCCTCACTAGTACCTGCCCAGTGGTCACACTCCTACATCCTTCCTCCTCCTTCACTCCCTCACTAGTACCTGCCCAGCGGTCACACTCCTATGTCCTTCTCTCCTCCTTCACTCCCTCACTAGTACCTGCCCAGCGGTCACACTCCTATGTCCTTCTCTCCTCCTTCACTCCCTCACTAGTACCTGCCCAGCGGTCACACTCCTATGTCCTTCTCTCCTCCTTCACTCCTCACTAGTACCTGCCCAGCGGTCACACTCCTATGTCCTTCTCTCCTCCTTCACTCCTCACTAGTACCTGCCCAGCGGTCACACTCCTATGTCCTTCTCTCCTCCTTCACTCCCTCACTAGTACCCCAGCGGTCACACTCCTATGTCCTTCTCTCCTCCTTCACTCCTCACTAGTACCTGCCCAGCGGTCACACTCCTATGTCCTTCTCTCCTCCTTCACTCCCTCACTAGTACCTGCCCAGCGGTCACACTCCTATGTCCTTCTCTCCTCCTTCACTCCCTCACTAGTACCTGCCCAGCGGTCACACTCCTATGTCCTTCTCTCCTCCTTCACTCCCTCACTAGTACCTGCCCAGCGGGTCACACTCCTATGTCCTTCCTCTCCTCCTTCACTCCCTCACTAGTACCTGCCCAGCGGTCACACTCCTATGTCCTTCTCTCCTCCTTCACTCCCTCACTAGTACCTGCCCAGCGGTCACACTCCTATGTCCTTCTCTCCTCCTTCACTCCCTCACTAGTACCTGCCCAGCGGTCACACTCCTATGTCCTTCTCTCCTCCTTCACTCCCTGCCCACGGTCACACTCCCTATGTCCTTCTCTCCTCCTTCAGTACCTGCCCAGCGGTCACACTCCTATGTCCTTCCTCTCCTCCTTCACTCCCTCACTAGTACCTGCCCAGCGGTCACCTCCTACGTCCTTCCTCTCCTCCTTACTGCCCAGCGGTCACACTCCTACATCCTTCCTCTCCTCCTTCACTCCCTAGTACCTGCCCAGCGGTCACACTCCTAGTCCTTCCTCCTCCTTACTCCCTCACTAGTACCTGCCCAGCGGTCACACTCCTATGTCCTTCCTCTCCTCCTTCACTCCCTCACTAGTACCTGCCCAGCGGTCACACTCCTATGTCCTTCTCTCCTCCTTCACTCCCTCACTAGTACCTGCCCAGCGGTCACACTCCTATGTCCTTCCTCTCCTCCTTCACTCCCTCACTAGTACCTGCCCAGCGGTCACACTCCTATGTCCTTCCTCTCCTCCTTCACTCCCTCACTAGTACCTGCCCAGCGGTCACACTCCTATGTCCTTCCTCTCCTCCTTCCTCCCTCACTAGTACCTGCCCAGCGGTCACACTCCTACATCCTTCCTCTCCTCCTTCACTCCTCACTAGTACCTGCCCAGCGGTCACACTCCTATGTCCTTCCTCTCCTCCTTCACTCCCTCACTAGTACCTGCCCAGCGGTCACACTCACACTCCCTCACCAGTGGTCACACTCCTATGTCCTTCCTCTCCTCCTTCACTCCCTCACTAGTACCTGCCCAGCGGTCACACTCCTATGTCCTTCCTCTCTCCTTCACTCCCTCACTAGTACCTGCCCAGCGGTCACACTCCTATGTCCTTCCTCTCCTCCTTCACTCCTCACTAGTACCTGCCCAGCGGTCACACTCCTATGTCCTTCTCTCCTCCTTCACTCCCTCACTAGTACCTGCCCAGCGGTCACCTCCTATGTCCTTCTCTTCTCCTTCACTCCTCACTAGTACCTGCCCAGCGGTCACCTCCTATGTCCTTCTCTCCTCCTTCACTCCCTCACTAGTACCTGCCCAGCGGTCACACTCCTATGTCCTTCTCTCCTCCTTCACTCCCTCACTAGTACCTGCCCAGCGGTCACACTCCTATGTCTTCTCTCCTCCTTCACTCCCTCACTAGTACCTGCCCAGCGGTCACACTCCTATGTCTTCCTCTCCTCCTTCACTCCCTCACTAGTACCTGCCCAGCGGTCACACTCCTATGTCCTTCTCTCCTCCTTCACTCCCTCACTAGTACCTGCCCAGCGGTCACACTCCTATGTCCTTCCTCTCCTCCTTCACTCCCTCACTAGTACCTGCCCAGCGGTCACACTCCTATGTCCTTCCCCTCTCCTCCTTCACTCCCTCACTAGTACCTGCCCAGCGGTCACACTCCTATGTCCTTCTCTCCTCCTTCACTCCCTCACTAGTACCTGCCCAGCGGTCACACTCCTATGTCCTTCCTCTCCTCCTTCCTCCCTCACTAGTACCTGCCCAGTGGTCACTCCTATGTCCTTCCTCTCCTCCTTCACTCCCTCACTAGTAGCGGTCACACTCCTATGTCCTTCCTCTCCTCCTTCACTCCCTCACTAGTACCTGCCCAGCGGTCACACTCCTATGTCCTTCCTCTCTCCTTCACTCCCTCACTAGTACCTGCCCAGCGGTCACCTCCTATGTCCTTCCTCTCCTCCTTCACTCCTCACTAGTACCTGCCCAGCGGTCACACTCCTATGGTCACACTCCTATGTCCTTCCTCTCCTCCTTCTCTCCCTTCACTAGTACCTGCCCAGCGGTCACACTCCTATGTCCTTCTCTCCTCCTTCACTCCCTCACTAGTACCTGCCCAGCGGTCACACTCCTATGTCCTTCCTCTCCTCCTCTCCCTCACTAGTACCTGCCCAGCGGTCACACTCCTATGTCCTTCCTCTCCTCCTTCACTCCCTCACTAGTACCTGCCCAGCGGTCACACTCCTATGTCCTTCTCTCTCCTTCTCCCTCACTAGTACCTGCCCAGCGGTCACCTCCTATGTCCTTCCTCTCCTCCTTCCTCCCTCACTAGTACCTGCCCAGCGGTCACACTCCTATGTCCTTCTCTCCTCCTTCACTCCCTCACTAGTACCTGCCCAGCGGTCACCTCCTATGTCCTTCCTCTCCTCCTTCACTCCCTCACTAGTACCTGCCCAGCGGTCACACTCCTATGTCCTTCTCTCCTCCTTCACTCCCTCACTAGTACCTGCCCAGCGGTCACACTCCTATGTCCTTCCTCTCCTCCTTCACTCCCTCACTAGTACCTGCCCAGCGGTCACACTCCTATGTCCTTCCTCTCCTCCTTCACTCCTCACTAGTACCTGCCCAGCGGTCACACTCCTATGTCCTTCTCTCCTCCTTCACTCCTCACTCCCGGTCACTCCTAGTCCTTCTCTCCTCCTTACTCCCTCACTAGTACCTGCCCAGCGGTCACACTCCTATGTCCTTCCTCTCCTCCTTCACTCCCTCACTAGTACCTGCCCAGCGGTCACACTCCTATGTCCTTCCTCTCCTCCTTCACTCCTCACTAGTACCTGCCCAGCGGTCACACTCTATGTCCTTCCTCTCCTCCTTCACTCCCTCACTAGTACCTGCCCAGCGGTCACACTCCTATGTCCTTCCTCTCCTCCTTCAGGAGTACCTGCCCAGCGGTCACACTCCTATGTCCTTCTCTCCTCCTTCACTCCCTCACTAGTACCTGCCCAGCGGTCACAGTCCTTCTCTCCTCCTTCACTCCCTCACTAGTAAACACCAGCGGTCAGACTCCTATCCTTCTCTCCTCCTTCCTCCCTCACTAGTACCTGCCCAGCGGTCACACTCCTACGTCCTTCCTCTTCTCCTCCCTCTCGTCTTGTCCTTCCTCTCCTCCTCTCTTCCTGTCCTCAGGATCATTTTTGTATTTCATTGACGACCTGGGAAAAGTGGGTTAACTGCCTTGTTCAGGGCCAACTTCACCCCCCAAAAAAAACACACAGGAGGACAGACTGGTAAACAGACACACACAGGAGGACAGACTGGTAAACAGACACATACAGGAGGACAGACTGGTAAACAGACACACACAGGAGGACAGACTGGTAAACAGACACATACAGGAGGACAGACTGGTAAACAGACACACACAGGAGGACAGACTGGTAAACAGACACATACAGGAGGACAGACTGGTAAACAGACACACACAGGAGGACAGACTGGTAAACAGACACACAGGAGGACAGACTGGTAAACAGACACATACAGGAGGACAGACTGGTAAACAGACACATACAGGAGGACAGACTGGTAAACAGACACACACACAGGAGGACAGACTGGTAAACAGACACACACAGGAGGACAGACTGGTAAACAGACACATACAGGAGGACAGACTGGTAAACAGACACATACAGGAGGACAGACTGGTAAACAGACACATACAGGAGGACAGACTGGTAGGAGGACAGACTGGTAAACAGACACATACAGGAGGACAGACTGGTAAACAGACACATACAGGAGGACAGACTGGTAAACAGACACATACAGGAGGACAGACTGGTAAACAGACACATACAGGAGGACAGACTGGTAAACAGACACAGGACAGGAGGACAGACTGGTAAACAGACACACACAGGAGGACAGACTGGTAAACAGACACACACAGGAGGACAGACTGGTAAACAGACACACACAGGAGGACAGACTGGTAAACAGACACACACAGGAGGACAGACTGGTAAACAGACACATACAGGAGGAGGACAGACTGTAAACAGACACATACAGGAGGACAGACTGGTAAAAAGACACACACAGGAGGACAGACTGGTAAACAGACACATACAGGAGGACAGACTGGTAAAACAAACACACAGGAGGACAGACTGGTAAACAGACACACACAGGAGGACAGACTGGTAAACAAACACACACAGGAGGACAGACTGGTAAACAGACACACACAGGAGGACAGACTGGTAAACAGACACACACAGGAGGACAGACTGGTAAACAGACACATACAGGAGGACAGACTGGTAAACAGACACACAGGGAGGACAGACTGGTAAACAGACACACACAGGAGGACAGACTGGTAAACAGACACACAGGAGGACAGACTGGTAAACAGACACATACAGGAGGACAGACTGGTAAACAGACACACAGAGGACAGACTGGTATACAGACACATACAGGAGGACAGACTGGTAAACAGACACACACAGGAGGACAGACTGGTAAACAGACACACACAGGAGGACAGACTGGTAAACAGACACATACAGGAGGACAGACTGGTAAACAGACACACACAGGAGGACAGACTGGTAAACAGACACACACAGGAGGACAGACTGGTAAACAGACACACACAGGAGGACAGACTGGTAAACAGACACACACAGGAGGACAGACTGGTAAACAGACACACACAGGAGGACAGACTGGTAAACAGACACACAGGAGGACAGACTGCTAAACAGACACACACAGGGAGGACAGACTGGTAAACAGACACATACAGGAGGACAGACTGGTAAACAGACACACAGGAGGACAGACTGGTAACAGACACACAGGTGACAGACTGGTAAACAGACACACAGGGTGACAGACTGGCAAACAGACACACACACAGGAGGACAGACTGGTAAACAGACACATACAGAGGACAGACCTGGTAAACAGACACACACACAGGAGGACAGACTGGTAAACAGACACACACAGGAGGACAGACTGGTAAACAGACACACACAGGAGGACAGACTGGTAAACAGACACACACAGGAGGACAGACTGGTAAACAGACACATACAGGAGGACAGACTGGTAAACAGACACACACACAGGAGGACAGACTGGTAAACAGACACACACACAGGAGGACAGACTGGT
>NW_026280569.1:0-9597 GCF_023373465.1 Oncorhynchus keta
AACATCTGCTCTGTTAACTCAGTGGCAACATCTGCACCGTTAACTCAGTGGCAACATCTGCACCGTTAACTCAGTGGCAACATCTCACCGTTAACTCAGTGGCAACATCTGCACCGTTAACTCAGTGGCAACATCTGCTCCGGCAACCCAGTGGCAACATCTCGCTCCGCTAACTCAGTGGCAAGGTGTGCACCGTTGACTCAGTGGCAACATCTGCTCCGGCAACTCAGTGGCAACATCTGCACCGTGTCACTCAGTGGCGACATCGCACCGCTAACTCAGTGGCAACATCTGCACCGTTAACTCAGTGGCAACATCTGCACCGGGCACTCAGTGGCAACATCTGCACCGTTAACTCAGTGGCAACATCTGCACCGTTAACTCAGTGGCAACATCTGCACCGGGTTAACTCAGTGGCAACATCTGCACCGTTAACTCAGTGGCAACATCTGCACCGTTAACTCAGTGGCAACATCTGCACCGTTAACTCAGTGGCAACATCTGCACCGTTAACTCAGTGGCAACATCTGCACCGTTAACTCAGTGGCAACATCTGCACCGTTAACTCAGTGGCAACATCTGCACCGTGCAACTCAGTGGCAACATCTGCACCGTTAACTCAGTGGCAACATCTGCACCGTTAACTCAGTGGCAACATCTGCACCGTTAACTCAGTGGCAACATCTGCACCGTTAACTCAGTGGCAACATCTGCACCGGCACTCAGTGGCAACATTCGCACCGTTAACTCAGTGGCAACATCTGCACCGTTAACTCAGTGGCAACATCTGCACCGTTAACTCAGTGGCAACATCTGCACCGTGCAACTCAGTGGCAACATCTGCACCGCTAACTCAGTGGCAACATCTGCACCGGTTAACTCAGTGGCAACATCTGCACCGTTAACTCAGTGGCAACATCTGCACCGTTAACTCAGTGGCAACATCTGCACCGTTAACTCAGTGGCAACATCTGCACCGTTAACTCAGTGGCAACATCTGCACCGCTAACTCAGTGGCAACATCTGCACCGGCACTCAGTGGCAACATCTGCACCGTTAACTCAGTGGCAACATCTGCACCGTTAACTCAGTGGCAACATCTGCACCGTTAACTCAGTGGCAACATCTGCACCGTTAACTCAGTGGCAACATCTGCACCGTTAACTCAGTGGCAACATCTGCACCGTTAACTCAGTGGCAACATCTGCACCGTTAACTCAGTGGCAACATCTGCACCGTTAACTCAGTGGCTATCTGCACCGGTGCTCAGTGGCAACATCTGCACCGTTAACTCAGTGGCAAGCGTGGTGACATCTGCACCGTTAACTCAGTGGCAACATCTGCACCGTTAACTCAGTGGCAACATCTGCACCGTTAACTCAGGTGGCAGCGTGGTGACATCTGCTCTGGTAACTCAGTGGTAAGGTGGGGAGTTCCTGACATCTATCTGCATTGTTAACTCATTGGTAAGGTGGTGACATCTGCTCTGTTAACTCAGTGGTAGGTGTTGACATCTGCTCCTGTTAACTCAGTGGCAAGGTGGTGACATCTATCTGCTGTTAACTCAGTGGCAAGGTGGTGACATATCTGCTGTTAACTCAGTGGTAAGGTGGTGACATCTGCATTGTTAACTCAGTGGTAAGGTGGTGACATCTATCTGCTCTGTTAACTCAGTGGTAAGGTGGTGACATCTATCTGCTCTGTTAACTCAGTGGTAAGATGGTGACATCTATCTGCTCTGTTAACTCAGTGGTAAGGTGGTGACATCTATCTGCATTGTTAACTCAGTGGTAAGGTGGTGACATCTGCATTGTTAACTCAGTGGTAAAGGTGGGGAGTTCCTGACATCTATCTGCACTGTTAACTCAGTGGTAAGGTGGTGACATCTATCTGCTCTGTTAACTCAGTGGTAAGGTGGTGACTATCTGCTCTGTTAACTCAGTGGTAAGGTGGTGACATCTATCTGCATTGTTAACTCAGTGGTAAGGTGGGGAGTTCCTGACATCTGCATTGTTAACTCAGTGGTAAGGTGGTGACATCTGCTCTGTTAACTCAGTGGTAAGGTGGTGACATCTGCTCTGTTAACTCAGTGGTACATCTGCTCTGTGATGACATCTGCTCTGTTAACTCGGTGGTAACATCTGCTCTGTTAACTCAGTGGCAACATCTGCTCTGTGGTGACATCTGCTCTGTTAACTCAGTGGCAACATCTGGTTGGTGACATCTGCTCTGTTAACTCAGTGGCAACATCTGCTCTGTTAACTCAGTGGTAAGCTCTGTTAACTGTGGCAACATCTGCTCTGTTACATCTGGCATTGTTAACTCAGTGGCAACATCTCTGCTCTGTGGTGGCAACATCTGCTCTATCTGCACTGTTAACTCAGTGGTACATCTGCTCTGTGGTGACATCTGCTCTGTTAACTCAGTGGTAATCTGCTCTGGTGGCAACATCTGCTCTGTTAACTCAGTGGTAAGCTCTGTGGTGACATCTGCTCTGTTAACTCAGTGGTAACATCTGCTCTGTTAACTCAGTGGTAACATCTGGTTAACTCAGTGGACATCTGCTCTGTTAACTCAGTGGTAACATCTGCTCTGTTAACTCAGTGGTAGCAGGTGATGACATCTATCTGCTCTGTTAACTCAGTGGTAAGGTGGTGACATCTATCTGCACTGTTAACTCAGTGGTAAGGTGGTGATCTATCTGCTCTGTTAACTCAGTGGTAAGGTGGTGACATCTGCTCTGTTAACTCAGTGGTAAGGTGGTGACATCTGCTCTGTTAACTCAGTGGTGACATCTGCTCTGTTAACTCAGTGGTAAAAGGTGGTGACATCTATCTGCTCTGTTAACTCAGTGGTAAGGTGGTAACTATCTGCACTGTTAACTCAGTGGTAAGGTGGTGACATCTGCATTGTTAACTCAGTGGTAAGGTGGTGACATCTGCTCTGTTAACTCAGTGGTAAGGTGGTGACATCTGCTCTGTTAACTCAGTGGTAAGGTGGTGACATCTATCTGCTCTGTTAACTCAGTGGTAAGGTGGTGACATCTGCTCTGTTAACTCAGTGGTAAGGTGGTGACATCTGCTCTGTTAACTCAGTGGTAAGGTGGTGACATCTATCTGCACTGTTAACTCAGTGGTAAGGTGGTGACATCTGCTCTGTTAACTCAGTGGTAAGGTGGTGACATCTGCTCTGTTAACTCAGTGGTAAGGTGGTGACATCTGCTCTGTTAACTCAGTGGTAAGGTGGTGACATCTGCTCTGTTAACTCAGTGGTAAGGTGGTATCTGCTCTGTTAACTCAGTGGTAAGGTGGTGACATCTATCTGCACTGTTAACTCAGTGGTAAGGTGGTGACATCTATCTGCACTGTTAACTCAGTGGTAAGGTGGTGACATCTATCTGCATTGTTAACTCAGTGGTAAGGTGGTGACATCTGCATTGTTAACTCAGTGGTAAGGTGGTGACATCTATCTGCTCTGTTAACTCAGTGGTAAGGTGGTGACATCTATCTGCATTGTTAACTCAGTGGTAAGGTGGTGACATCTATCTGCACTGTTAACTCAGTGGTAAGGTGGTGACATCTATCTGCTCTGTTAACTCAGTGGTAAGGTGGTGACATCTATCTGCTCTGTTAACTCAGTGGTAAGGTGGTGACATCTGCTCTGTTAACTCAGTGGTAAGGTGGTGACATCTGCTCTGTTAACAGTGGTAAAGGTGGTGACATCTGCTCTGTTAACTCAGTGGTAACAGTGGTAAGGTGGTGAGTCTGTTAACTCTGCATCTGCTCTGTTAACTCAGTGGTAAGGTGGTGACATCTGCTCCTGTTAACTCAGTGGTAATCTGCTCTGTTGGTGGACAGGTGGTAACATCTGCTGTTAACTGTGGTAACTCCAGTGGTAAGTGGTGACATCTATCTGCATTGTTAACTCAGTGGTAAGGTGGTGAGTGACATCTATCTGCTCTGTTAACTCAGTGGTACATGGTGACATCTTTCTGCATTGTTAACTCAGTGGTAAGGTGGTGACATCTATCTGCTCTGTTAACTCAGTGGTAACATGGTGACTCTGTTATCAGTGGTAACATCTGCTCTGTTAACTCAGTGGTAAGGTGGTGACATCATCTGCTCTGTTAACTCAGTGGTAACATCTGCTCTGTTAACTCAGTGGTAACATCTGCTCTGTTAACTCAGTGGTAACATCTGCTCTGTTAACTCAGTGGTAACATCTGCTCTGTTAACTCAGTGGTAACATCTGCTCTGTTAACTCAGTGGTAACATCTGCTCTGTTAACTCAGTGGTAACATCTGCTCTGTTAACTCAGTGGTAACATCTGCTCTGTTAACTCAGTGGTAACATCTGGTGTTGACAGTGGTAACATCTGCTCTGTTAACTCAGTGGTAACATCTGCTCTGTTAACTCAGTGGTAAGGTGGTGACATCTATCTCTGTTAACTCAGTGGTAACATCTGCTCTGTTAACTCAGTGGTAAGTGGTGACATCTATCTGCTGTTAACTCAGTGTAAGGTATCTGCTCTGTTAACTCAGTGGTAACATCTGCTCTGTTAACTCAGTGGTGAATCTATCTGCTCTGTTAACTCAGTGGTAAGGTGGTGACATCTGCTGTTAACTCAGTGGTAATATCTGCATTGTTAACTCAGTGGTAAGGTGGTGACATCTATCTGCATTGTTAACTCAGTGGTAAGGTGGTGACATCTATCTGCATTGTTAACTCAGTGGTAAGGTGGGGAGTTCCTGACATCTATCGGCGTGTGTGGAGTAAGTTCCAATTTCCCATGGGGTGTAAAAAAAAAAATATTTGAAATGTGGATTTTTTTTTTTTCTCAGTATTGTGTTGGGAAAAATCATCACATTGAAAATTAATATATGGAGCTCAATTCAATCAGCACTGCAGTAACTATTATACCAATGATCAAATTAACTCTCAGGTTGGTCTTGGGTAGTGTATAAAAACCTACAACTACTACCAGGCCAACCAGTCTCACAGGTAGGCTATCACTTCTCAGAACTAGAAGTGTGTGGGCACGGGATGAACATTGTAAATAAAGGATTTATAAATATATCTGCCACGTGTAGGATTTACAACTCAACCATTGAAATATGAGCTAACTGTTATAGCACACTGTGCCACCAGTCATAGCAACAAAATGATGAGTTGCCATGACCATAGTCATCCATTTCTTATTACGATACATGCAGCTATGAATATACAAGTATAATCCTTATAGCCCACATGTAGAACTTTTCTTGGTTAATCATGTAGATGTGTATGAAACAGTAAGCAATAACATTTCATTTGGTCATATGCGGAAATGTGCCTTACTGCCTTTTGAATAGTGGTCTAGTCAAGGAAGAGTCACGCAAAATATATTGATTGGCACACTCCCCTCATCAAGACCATCGCCAAATAAAGCACGCGGTCACCTACTTTTATAGTAAGCCTCGAGGTGGTACCAACCCAGCACATCTACAAGGGAGTGGATTTCATACCAATGTTTCACTAGAACTACTAAGCCAAAAACAGTTTTTATGCAGATTTGTTTTCTTCATCATGAAAGCTACTATTTAAATAGAATATACAGTGAGCTCCAAAAGCATTGGGACAGTGACACATTGTTGTTTCGGCTCTGTACTCTGGCACACTTGATTTGAAATTATACAATAACTGAGGTTAGAGTGCAGACTGTCAGCTTTCATTTGAGGGAATTTTCATCCTTATCGCTGTTCAAAGTATTCAGACCTTCACTTTTTGTGGCTGGGCCACTCAAGGACATTCAGAGATTTGTCCTGAAGCCACTTCTGCATTGTCTTGGCTGTGTGCTTCGGGTCGTTGTCCTGTTGGAAGGCGAATCGTCGCCCCAGTCTGAGGTCCTGAGCGATCTGGAGCAGGTTTTCATCAAGAATCTTTGCGCTGTTCATCTTTCCCTCCATTCTGACTAGTCTCCCAGTTCCTACCGCTGGAAAAACATCCCCACAGCACGATGCTGCCGCCACCACCATGCTTCATTGTAGGGATGGTATTGTCCAAGTGATGAGCGGTGCCTGGTTTCCTCAAGATGTGGTGCTTGGCATTCAGGCCAAAGAGTTCAATCTTGGTTTCATCAGACCAGAGAATCTTGTTTCTCATGGTCTGAGTCTCCTTTAGGTGCCTTTTGCTGAGGAGGGCTGGCATGTGCCTTTTACTGAGGAGTAGCATCCGTCTGGCCACAACGAGAAAGACCTGATTGGTGGAATGCTGCATTGATGGTTGTTATTCTGGAAGGTTCTCAAATCTCCACAGAGGAACTCTGGAGCTCTGTAAAAGTGACCATCGGGTTCTTGGTCACCACCCTGACCAAGGCCCTTCTTATGGCTGGGCGGTATATCAAATTAATTTGAATGTACGTTTTTGTGCGATATTCCAAATGCCTGTATCACAAGGATGAAGGTTGGGTTCTTTTTTGTTTTTATGAGCATTTATGTCCGCTTGTTCTCGTGTTGTATTTTTGGTCTGGTTTGTTTCGCTCCTCTGTGCACCTTCCCATTTACACCAGAGAATAACAGAGAAGTTCAATTTCTAACAATATCCTTTTTATGTCTCAACTACTCAAATTGCGTGCAGAGCAGACACTACTAAAACAAGAGTATCAATGAACACAGAGTCAGGAAAATGAATGCTCAGTTTGATGTGCGCGGCATTGGGGTACCACGTACCATTAGCAACACTTTAGTCAGTCAATTATACTAGCTGTCTAGTATGTTCCATAAACTTGCAATAAGTATAAAAAACACAAGGAATTAGCAAATGCTCATTCTGAAAATAAGGTAGGCCACTTGATTTCAACATTTGTGAGTAAGGACAGGCTAACATGCTGCTCAAACAGTTGGAAAGCGGACAGAAGAGGGTGTGTTCATATCAATTCCAACTGTTCTACCCTGTTTATTCTTAGTAGATCACGTTGGCTAAACTTGAAATATAAAATATATTAGCTGGCTACTCACTAACACGTGGGCTTGTGCATGAGAGATTGTTTCTGAGACCTGTGTTAACCTCTCTGCGCACGGAACCCGCTAGCGGGCTGAAATTCCACAACATACGGTGATCGCTACATAAATAGTCATATTAAACATTCATGAAAATACAAGTGTCTCACATGGGTCGAAAGCCTAGAATCTGGCTAATCCAACTGCGTTGTCATATTTAAAAAAGGATTTACTGCGAAAGAATACGATCCGATTATCTGAGCATAGAGCCCCATAAAAATAAATTAACCAGCACAGGCGTAACATAATCACAAACTGCATTACAATAAATCGTTTACCTTTTGACGATCTTCGTCTGTTTGCAATTCCAATGCTCATTGTTACACAATGAATGATCTTTTGTTTGATAAAAATCCATTTTTATAGCCTAACACGAAACATTTTGTGAACCGCTTGTGTCGTGAATTCCGTCTCATTCCATTTTTGACGACACATTCCAGGTAAATAACCCACACAGAACGCAATCAACTGGTTTGTTTGTAACACAATCAAACGTGATGGGCCATTTCGCAGGACGTATTGACTGAAAGAAACCGATTTGAAGACAAGTCATGACATCATTGTGCACCAATGATTTGCCCGCTGTTTCGTTGATTGACTGTCTTTTAGCCCAATGACCACTGATAGTCTTAATCTAGCTTGGTAGATAGCCAATGAGCTGAGCTAAACGGCACACGCCATGTTATGTGTATGCAAGACCAACCCATGTAGTAAGCTTCCAGTGTAAAGTGAGTCATTCGCTATTGAAGTTTCATACCGGAAGGAGCTAACACATATTACGCACTGCATTGTTTGGTGAACGCGCAGATTCAGCTGTTTATATATCAATCATTATGGCGACTAAGTCAGCGACTAAGCTAAGTCTAGATATACAGATGTACACACAATTTTAGAATAAATTGATTGGGAAGGTGAGACAGAGATTGTTGTAGGACGCTTCATTTAGCGATTGTGGAGGAATATTCTTTGAACGGGAGAGGACATCGTTTTGGACTGGTAAGTTCTTATCATGCTAATGCCCTTGTTTGAAATTAATAATATAAAATATTATTAGTGATTATTATATTTATTTTAGAAGCAATATATAAACATGTAATGTCAAGAAATGTGAAATGAGTGTGTCTGCCGCCCCACCCCAACCCACATGAAATAGCCTATTTGAGGCTGTTGAGGAGAGGGCAGGACCACATCAATGGCCAAAGTGAAATGGAGACAGTAGATACAGCTGGTCTGTTGTAATATAATAAAGACAGTAGATCTAGCTGGTCTGTCATAATATAATAGAGACAGTAGATCTAGCAGAGTAATAATAATATAATAATATATTCAACCTAATATATTCAACCTTCAACTCTCTCATATATATATCTGTTTATTATACCTGTTGATACAGGGCTCATATGTGAAACTATTCTAACTGAACATTTTTCTTTCACAGTGACACTGACTCCGAATGGGAGTCTTATCCGGTGTCCTGTGTGAATTTAAGTATGCTCTCTCTAATTTTCTCTCTCTCGGAGGACCTGAGCCCAGGACCATGCGTCAGACTACCTGGCATGATGACTCCTTGCTGTCCCCAGTCCACCTGGCCTTGCCGCTGTTCCAGTTTCAACTGTTCTGCCTTTGGCTGTGGAACCCTAAACTGTTCATTTTTACTCTTGAGGTACTGTCCTGTTGCACCCTCTACAACCACTGATCTCCACCCGGCACAGCCAGAAGAGGACTGGCCACCCCTCATAGCCTGGTACACCTCTAGGTTTCTTCCTAGGTTTTTGCCTCTCTAGGGAGTTTTTCCTAGCCACCGTGCTTCTACACCTGCATTGCTTGCTGTTTGGGGTTTTAGGCTGGGGCTATATAAATTGATTTGATTTGATAGAGGACTGAGGGTCTTCCAAATATTGAAAGTGTGTAAATAGTTACCCATGTTATTTTGTAAATGTATATATATATTTTTTTTTTCATATATTTGTTAGAATACCATTTTGGTATTTTGTATATAGTTATTTGTTTCAAAATGTATATCTTCACCAATTTGGCCACTTGGGCTACTTGTGTGGGACACCTGGGTGACTTCATGATAAATGTCATGTACCACACTCATTTTGGATGTTATCATTCTGAAACTTTGCACAACTACTGTTGCCCTCATATTTTTTTTTTTTAATTGTCCCCATCAGCCTATCTGAATGTTTGTTTTATCTTGTTCATTTTAAAGATAAAACAA
Source organism: Oncorhynchus keta (assembly GCF_023373465.1). Lineage (NCBI taxonomy): Eukaryota > Metazoa > Chordata > Actinopteri > Salmoniformes > Salmonidae > Oncorhynchus > Oncorhynchus keta. The sequence continues at coordinate 9,261 of NW_026280569.1, forward strand.
TAAAAACTAAGATTTTTATTTTTGTATCTAAACCAGATCTATTGTGTGTTATTCTCTTACATTCAATTGACATTTACACAAACTTCAAAGTGTTTTCTTTTCAAATGGTACCAAGAATATGCATATCCTCTGGTTTCTGTGCCTGAGCTACGGGCAGTTAGATTTGGGTATGTCTTCAGGCATATATAGTTATTGTGTGTGTCTCAGGTGTACGTACGCCTTTCCAAATAAACTCTAATCAAGTTGTAGAAACAACGATGATCAATGGAAACAGGATGCATGCACCTGAGCTCAATTTCAAGTCTCATAGCAAAAGGTCTGAATAATAAAAGTTTTA
>NW_026280570.1:0-7440 GCF_023373465.1 Oncorhynchus keta
AGAGAAAGGAATAGAATGAACAGGAGGAAGGAATAGAATATACAGGGGAGAAGGAATAGGCTGAACAGGAGAAAGGAAGACTGAACAGGGGAGAGGAATAGAATGAACAGGAGAAAGGAATAGGCTGAACAGGAGAAAGGAATAGACTGAACAGGAGAAAGGAATAGGCTGAACAGGAGAAAGGAATAGGCTGAACAGGAGAAAGGAATAGAATGAACAGGAGGAAGGAATAGACTGAACAGGGAAGGGAATAGAATGAACAGGGGAGAGGAATAGACTGAACAGGAGAAAGGAATAGACTGAACAGGGGAGAGGAATAGGCTGAACAGGAGAAAGGAATAGAATGAACAGGGGAGAGGAATAGACTGAACAGGGGAGAGGAATAGACTGAACAGGAGAAAGGAATAGACTGAACAGGGGAGAGGAATAGACTGAACAGGAGAAAGGAATAGACTGAACAGGGGAGAGGAATAGACTGAACAGGGGAGAGGAATAGACTGAACAGGAGAAAGGAATAGAATGAACAGGAGAAAGGAATAGAATGAACAGGGGAGAGGAATAGACTGAACAGGAGAAAGGAATAGAATGAACAGGGAGAGGAATAGACTGAACAGGAGAAAGGAATAGAATGAACAGGAGAAAGGAATAGAATGAACAGGAGAAAGGAATAGAATGAACAGGAGGAAGGAATAGAATGAACAGGAGGAAGGAATAGGCTGAACAGGAGAAAGGAATAGGCTGAACAGGAGAAAGGAATAGAATGAACAGGAGAAAGGAATAGAATGAACAGGAGGAAGGAATAGAATGAACAGGAGGAAGGAATAGAATGAACAGGAGAAAGGAATAGAATGAACAGGAGAAAGGAATAGAATGAACAGGAGAAAGGAATAGAATGAACAGGAGAAAGGAATAGAATGAACAGGAGAAAGGAATAGAATGAACAGGAGAAAGGAATAGAATGAACAGGAGAAAGGAATAGAATGAACAGGAGAAAGGAATAGAATGAACAGGAGGAAGGAATAGAATGAACAGGAGGAAGGAATAGAATGAACAGGAGAAAGGAATAGAATGAACAGGGGAGAGGAATAGACTGAACAGGGGAGAGGAATAGGCTGAACAGGAGAAAGGAATAGAATGAACAGGAGAAAGGAATAGAATGAACAGGGGAGAGGAATAGACTGAACAGGGGAGAGGAATAGGCTGAACAGGAGAAAGGAATAGAATGAACAGGGGAGAGGAATAGGCTGAACAGGAGAAAGGAATAGAATGAACAGGAGAAAGGAATAGAATGAACAGGAGAAAGGAATAGAATGAACAGGAGAAAGGAATAGAATGAACAGGAGGAAAGGAATAGAATGAACAGGAGGAAGGAATAGACTGAACAGGAGAAAGGAATAGGCTGAACAGGAGAAAGGAATAGAATGAACAGGAGAAAGGAATAGAATGAACAGGAGGAAGGAATAGAATGAACAGGAGAAAGGAATAGAATGAACAGGAGGAATGAATAGAATGAACAGGAGAAAGGAATAGAATGAACAGGAGAAATGAATAGAATGAACAGGAGAAAGGAATAGAATGAACAGGAGAAAGGAATAGAATGAACAGGAGGAAGGAATAGAATGAACAGGAGGAAGGAATAGAATGAACAGGAGAAAGGAATAGAATGAACAGGGGAGAGGAATAGACTGAACAGGGGAGAGGAATAGACTGAACAGGGGAGGAAGGAATAGACTGAACAGGAGGAAGGAATAGACTGAACAGGAGAAAGGAATAGAATGAACAGGGGAGAGGAATAGGCTGAACAGGAGAAAGGAATAGAATGAACAGGGGAGAGGAATAGGCTGAACAGGAGAAAGGAATAGAATGAACAGGGGAGAGGAATAGGCTGAACAGGAGAAAGGAATAGAATGAACAGGAGAAAGGAATAGAATGAACAGGGGAGAGGAATAGACTGAACAGGAGAAAGGAATAGAATGAACAGGAGAAAGGAATAGAATGAACAGGAGAAAGGAATAGAATGAACAGGAGAAAGGAATAGAATGAACAGGAGGAAGGAATAGAATGAACAGGAGGAAGGAATAGGCTGAACAGGAGAAAGGAATAGGCTGAACAGGAGAAAGGAATAGAATGAACAGGAGAAAGGAATAGAATGAACAGGAGGAAGGAATAGAATGAACAGGAGGAAGGAATAGAATGAACAGGAGAAAGGAATAGAATGAACAGGAGAAATGAATAGAATGAACAGGAGAAATGAATAGAATGAACAGGAGAAAGGAATAGAATGAACAGGAGAAAGGAATAGAATGAACAGGAGAAAGGAATAGAATGAACAGGAGAAAGGAATAGAATGAACAGGAGAAAGGAATAGAATGAACAGGGGAGAGGAATAGACTGAACAGGGGAGAGGAATAGGCTGAACAGGAGAAAGGAATAGAATGAACAGGGGAGAGGAATAGGCTGAACAGGAGAAAGGAATAGAATGAACAGGGGAGAGGAATAGGCTGAACAGGAGAAAGGAATAGAATGAACAGGAGAAAGGAATAGAATGAACAGGAGAAAGGAATAGAATGAACAGGAGGAAGGAATAGGCTGAACAGGGGAGAGGAATAGACTGAACAGGAGAAAGGAATAGAATGAACAGGAGAAAGGAATAGACTGAACAGGGGAGAGGAATAGGCTGAACAGGGGAGAGGAATAGACTGAACAGGGGAGAGGAATAGAATGAACAGGAGAAAGGAATAGAATGAACAGGAGGAAGGAATAGGCTGAACAGGGGACAGGAATAGGCTGAACAGGAGAAAGGAATAGACTGAACAGGAGGAAGGAATAGGCTGAACAGGGGACAGGAATAGGCTGAACAGGGGACAGGAATAGGCTGAACAGGAGAAAGGAATAGACTGAACAGGAGGAAGGAATAGGCTGAACAGGGGACAGGAATAGGCTGAACAGGAGAAAGGAATAGACTGAACAGGAGAAAGGAATAGGCTGAACAGGGGACAGGAATAGGCTGAACAGGAGAAAGGAATAGACTGAACAGGAGGAAGGAATAGACTGAACAGGGGACAGGAATAGGCTGAACAGGGGACAGGAATAGGCTGAACAGGAGAAAGGAATAGACTGAACAGGAGAAAGGAATAGGCTGAACAGGGGAGAGGAATAGAATGAACAGGAGAAAGGAATAGAATGAACAGGAGGAAGGAATAGACTGAACAGGAGAAAGGAATAGACTGAACAGGAGAAAGGAATAGACTGAACAGGGGAGAGGAATAGGCTGAACAGGAGAAAGGAATAGACTGAACAGGAGAAAGGAATAGACTGAACAGGAGAAAGGAATAGGCTGAACAGGGGAAAGGAATAGGCTGAACAGGAGGAAGGAATAGAATGAACAGGAGGAATGAATAGAATGAACAGGAGGAAGGAATAGAATGAACAGGAGAAAGGAATAGACTGAACAGGAGAAAGGAATAGACTGAACAGGGGAGAGGAATAGACTGAACAGGAGAAAGGAATAGACTGAACAGGAGAAAGGAATAGACTGAACAGGAGAAAGGAATAGACTGAACAGGAGAAAGGAATAGACTGAACAGGAGAAAGGAATAGACTGAACAGGAGAAAGGAATAGACTGAACAGGAGAAAGGAATAGACTGAACAGGAGAAAGGAATAGACTGAACAGGAGAAAGGAATAGACTGAACAGGAGAAAGGAATAGACTGAACAGGAGAAAGGAATAGAATGAACAGGAGAAAGGAATAGAATGAACAGGAGAAAGGAATAGACTGAACAGGAGAAAGGAATAGACTGAACAGGGGAGAGGAATAGAATGAACAGGAGGAAGGAATAGAATGAACAGGAGAAAGGAATAGAATGAACAGGAGAAAGGAATAGAATGAACAGGAGAAAGGAATAGAATGAACAGGAGGAAGGAATAGACTGAACAGGGGAGAGGAATAGAATGAACAGGAGGAAGGAATAGAATGAACAGGAGAAAGGAATAGACTGAACAGGAGAAAGGAATAGGCTGAACAGGAATAGACTGACCAGGAGAAAGGAATAGAATGAACAGGAGGAAGGAATAGACTGAACAGGAGGAAGGAATATACTGAACAGGGGAGAGGAATAGGCTGAACAGGAGAAAGGAATAGACTGAACAGGGGAGAGGAATAGAATGAACAGGAGGAAGGAATAGACTGAACAGGAGAAAGGAATAGACTGAACAGGAGAAAGGAATAGACTGAACAGGGGAGAGGAATAGGCTGAACAGGGGAGAGGAATAGAATGAACAGGAGGAAGGAATAGAATGAACAGGAGGAAGGAATAGAATGAACAGGAGGAAGGAATAGGCTGAACAGGAGGAAGGAATAGGCTGAACAGGAGAAAGGAATAGAATGAACAGGAGAAAGGAATAGACTGAACAGGAGAAAGGAATAGGCTGAACAGGAGGAAGGAATAGGCTGAACAGGAGGAAGGAATAGGCTGAACAGGAGGAAGGAGTAGGCTGAACAGGAGAAAGGAATAGGCTGAACAGGAGAAAGGAATAGAATGAACAGGAGAAAGGAATAGAATGAACAGGAGAAAGGAATAGAATGAACAGGAGAAAGGAATAGGCTGAACAGGAGAAAGGAATAGAATGAACAGGAGGAAGGAATAGAATGAACAGGAGAAAGGAATAGAATGAACAGGAGGAAGGAATAGGCTGAACAGGAGGAAGGAATAGAATGAACAGGAGGAAGGAATAGGCTGAACAGGGGAGAGGAATAGGCTGAACAGGTGAAAGGAATAGAATGAACAGGAGGAAGGAATAGAATGAACAGGAGAAAGGAATAGAATGAACAGGAGAAAGGAATAGAATGAACAGGAGAAAGGAATAGGCTGAACAGGAGAAAGGAATAGAATGAACAGGAGAAAGGAATAGAATGAACAGGAGAAAGGAATAGACTGAACAGGAGAAAGGAATAGAATGAACAGGAGAAAGGAATAGAATGAACAGGAGAAAGGAATAGAATGAACAGGAGAAAGGAATAGAATGAACAGGAGAAAGGAATAGGCTGAACAGGAGAAAGGAATAGAATGAACAGGAGAAAGGAATAGACTGAACAGGGGAGAGGAATAGAATGAACAGGAGGAAGGAATAGGCTGAACAGGAGGAAGGAATAGGCTGAACAGGAGGAAGGAATAGGCTGAACAGGGGAGAGGAATAGAATGAACAGGAGGAAGGAATAGACTGAACAGGAGAAAGGAATAGACTGAACAGGAGAAAGGAATAGACTGAACAGGAGAAAGGAATAGACTGAACAGGGGAGAGGAATAGAATGAACAGGAGGAAGGAATAGACTGAACAGGGGAGAGGAATAGAATGAACAGGAGGAAGGAATAGACTGAACAGGAGAAAGGAATAGGCTGAACAGGGGAGAGGAATAGAATGAACAGGAGAAAGGAATAGGCTGAACAGGGGAGAGGAATAGGCTGAACAGGAGAAAGGAATAGGCTGAACAGGGGAGAGGAATAGGCTGAACAGGAGAAAGGAATAGACTGAACAGGAGAAAGGAATAGAATGAACAGGAGAAAGGAATAGGCTGAACAGGGGAGAGGAATAGGCTGAACAGGAGAAAGGAATAGACTGAACAGGGGAGAGGAATAGGCTGAACAGGGGAGAGGAATAGAATGAACAGGAGGAAGGAATAGGCTGAACAGGGGAGAGGAATAGGCTGAACAGGAGAAAGGAATAGAATGAACAGGAGGAAGGAATAGGCTGAACAGGAGAAAGGAATAGAATGAACAGGAGAAAGGAATAGACTGAACAGGGGAGAGGAATAGGCTGAACAGGGGAGAGGAATAGGCTGAACAGGGGAGAGGAATAGACTGAACAGGAGGAAGGAATAGGCTGAACAGGAGAAAGGAATAGAATGAACAGGAGAAAGGAATAGGCTGAACAGGGGAGAGGAATAGGCTGAACAGGGAGAGGAATAGACTGAACAGGGGAGAGGAATAGGCTGAACAGGAGAAAGGAATAGAATTAACAGGAGGAAGGAATAGGCTGAACAGGAGGAAGGAATAGGCTGAACAGGAGAACAAAATAGGCTGAACAGGGGAGAGGAACAGGCTGAACAGGGGAGAGGAATAGACTGAACAGGAGGAAGGAATAGAATGAACAGGAGGAAGGAATAGAATGAACAGGAGGAAGGAATAGAATGAACAGGAGGAAGGAATAGGCTGAACAGGGGAGAGGAATAGGCTGAACAGGGGAGAGGAATAGACTGAACAGGAGAAAGGAATAGGCTGAACAGGGGAGAGGAATAGGCTGAACAGGGGAGAGGAATAGGCTGAACAGGGGAGAGGAATAGACTGAACAGGGGAGAGGAATAGACTGAACAGGGGAGAGGAATAGGCTGAACAGGGGAGAGGAATAGGCTGAACAGGGGAGAGGAATAGACTGAACAGGGGAGAGGAATAGAATGAACAGGAGAAAGGAATAGGCTGAACAGGGGAGAGGAATAGACTGAACAGGGGAGAGGAACAGACTGAATGAGGGGAGGAATAGGCTGAACAGGAGAAAGGAATAGGCTGAACAGGAGAAAGGAATAGACTGAACAGGAGAGGAATAGGCTGAACAGGGGAGAGGAATAGGCTGAACAGGGGAGAGGAATAGACTGAACAGGAGAGGAATAGGCTGAACAGTAGAAAGGAATAGACTGAACAGGAGAGGAATAGGCCGAACAGGAGAGGAAAAATGAACAGCAGAAAGGAATAGAATGAATAGGAGAGTGAATAGGCTAACAGTAGAAAGGAATAGACTGAACAGGAGAGGAATAGACTGAACAGGAGGAAGGAATAGGCTGAACAGGGAGAGGAATAGACTGAACAGGAGAAGGAATAGCTGAACAGGAGGAAGGAATAGGCTGAACAGGAGGGAAGGAATAGACTGAACAGGAGGGAAGGAATAGGCTGAACAGGGGAGAGGAATAGACTGAACAGGAGGAAGGAATAGGCTGGAACAGGGGAGAGGAATAGACTGAACAGGGGAGAGGAATAGACTGAACAGGGGAGAGGAATAGGCTGAACAGGAGAGGAATAGGCTGAACAGGAGAAAGAATAGGCTGAACAGGGAGAGGAATAGGCTGAACAGGAGAAAGGAAATAGACTGAACAGGAGAAAGGAATAGGCTGAACAGGGGAGAGGAATAGGCTGAACAGTAGAAAGGAATAGACTGAACAGGGGAGAGGAATAGGCTGAACAGGGGGAGAGGAATAGGCTGAACAGTAGAAAGGAATAGAATGAAACAGGGGAGAGGAATAGGCTGAACAGTAGAAAGGAATAGACTGAACAGGGAGAGGAATAGGCTGAACAGGGGAGAGGAATAGACTGAACAGGGGAGAGGAATAGACTGAACAGGGGAGAGGAATAGGCTGAACAGTAGAAAGCAATAGAATGAACAGGGAGAG
>NW_026280571.1:0-5000 GCF_023373465.1 Oncorhynchus keta
CTTGCTTTATTGAAACATTCTTAATTCATTTAAAACTCACCCCCCACTCTAAAATAAATAAAATAAAATAAATAAATACACAAAAACCATCTCCTACAACCGTATATCAAAACATCTTCCCCAGCAGACAGCCCCAGCACACCCATATCTCCTCAAACATCTCATTTGATCATTTTTATAGAACTCAAACTCAACCCTAAGGCGCGCAGAGACCATCCCATGAAACAGTAGTAAAAGGGGTCTGTTATCCCCCACCTTTGACCCTGTTCCTCATGTTAGCCAAATAGCTAACTTTTGCCTGAGCAAACAGAAAATTCAACAAAACACATTTTTCTTTCTCCTTACTCGAATACCTGTATCCCATTATAAACATCCCAACAGCAAAAAACACCCCCAACCTATCACACAGACATTCAAAAAGAGACATTAATGGCATTAACCTGGTGCACACAGAAAACACATGAATTACAGTTTCTTTCATTTGACAGAAAGGACACCCCTGCCCAATTCCCGGATCAACCCGTGCCAACCAGCTGTTAGTGGCCAGGGCTCCATGAAGAACCCTCCACTGGAGGTCCCTGACCTCTTTGGTACTGGGGGTTTGTAGAGCGCCCTCCATCTAAAACCCACCATACTCTCCGCCCCACATACCCCCTGCCACTGATGTGCCTTCACTCCTGTTAGGCTTCTAATGCTCCTCACCTTAACGCAGAGGTTGTAGAGGGCTTTACCTCCCACCCCTCAAACTCCCCAGGCTCGGAGTGTTAAAATCTAACAAGTCCTCCAGACCCCCTTGCCAGTCTCCCGTCTCTGCCGTCACCTGCAGTGGCGGGAACATTGGTGGCCCCTCTCCCTTTGGCCTCTCAAACACCCCCTTACCGGCTCAGACAGTGCCTCCTGGACCTCCTCCAGGAATCTCTCCAGCAGCCTAAGAGACGTTATTCCTGTTTGTTGCGCCAAGACCTCCGGGGTTTTCCACCCCTCCTCTCCCAGCAGTCTCAGGTCACCCAGCCTTTGTAAACCCCCTGCCATCAGTTGCCTCTGCAGGGTGGCCGACTGAACCGATCTCAAAGGGATGGCTGGGTTGTGGAAGATGGGCTCCTCCCACACCCACTGCCCAGGCTCCACCCCCTTCTCGTGTGGGCCTTAGCAGCTGCCAGGCCCTCAGCACCGCAGAGTAAAACTCTGAGAGACCTGCTGTACTCAGCCTCTCCAGCTTCATGAGGAACAGCTGCCGGTCCAACCTAATCCGCCAGCTCTCCTCAGCAGCGCGCATGCTGGTTCCCTCCAGCCAACATCAGTGTGGTACAGCAGTCTCTGCACCGCCTTTAGTCTGAAAGCAGCCATCCTGCTCTCCAGTTCCACCAGGCCCTGTCCTCCTTCGTGGACGGTCATGTACAAAACTGCTGCCTTCAGCCAGTGATGTCCCGACCAAAAAAGTCCACCAGCTTGCGTTGCAGGTCTGCAAGCAGACCGGCGGGGGGTTGAGGACAGCCAGTTTATGCCACAAGGAAGATGCCACCAGGTTGTTGATTATCAGCACCCTCCCTCTATATGACACTTGGGACAGGAGCCACCTCCACCTGGCCAGTCTTGACACCACTGCCTGTGTCAGCCCCTCCCAGTTCTTGCTGACCCACCTCTCCGAGCCCAGGTACACCCCCAACACTTTAAGCCCTTCACAACCCCACTGCAAACCCCTGGAAGCAGAGGAGGAGCCCTATCCCCCATGCCCCACATAACAGAGCTTTGCTCTTTCCCCAGTTACCTTAGCTGATGAAGCTCCCTCATACACCTTCAGACTGGTCTCTAGTTCCTGCATATCTTGCCCATCCCTGACCATCACAGAAACATCATCTGCATATGCTGAGACTGCAATTCCTGTCACCACATCCATGCCTGTCCAGCACACTCCCACGAGTCTCCTGCGTAGCAGTCCTAAAAAGGCTCAATGGCTAGTGTGTACAGCTGCCCAGATAGAGGGCATCCTTGTCTAATGCCCCGTCTCACCCAGACTGGCCTACTGAGCCCCCTCCCACCTTAACCATACATGACGCCCCAGCATACAACAGCTTCACACAGGTCACAAAACTCTTCCCAAACCCAAACACAGACATCACATTAAACAGATACTCATGATCCACTCTATCAAAAGCCTTCTCTTGATCTAAGAGACCAGTCCAAAGTTCACATTAGAACCTCTCGACAAGTCCAACATGTCCCTAATCAAGAACAAGTTGTCCGTGATTGAGCGTCCCGGTACACAATATGTCTGGTCCTTGTGTATTATAGAGTCCAGATGGGACTTCAGTCTGTTAGAGAGGACCTTGGCAAAAATCTTGTAGTCCGCACATAGTAATGCCACAGGCCTCCAGTTCTTAAGTTCACACAAGTCCCTTTTTTGGGCAGGAGAGTCAGAGCCGCCCGACGGCAGCTCATCGGCAACTCTCCTACCCCTACGCATTCTCGCAACACGCAAAGAAATCCTGTCCACTGTTCTCAGAATTTTTTTGTAAAAATTCCACTGGAATATCAACCCCGGTGCACGACCGGGGACACCCTGGGTTACTGCCTTCTGCCAGTTCATGTGACAACAGAGGAATGTCCATTTCATCCCTGTGCTTCGAGAGAGTTAGGAGTCCTGCGAACAAGACCTGAGCACACATAGGATCACACATTTTCTGCCCTATACTACTCAGTATAAACTCACAAACCGCTTCCCCGCACTCCCCACCACAGGAGGTCACCTCGCCCATCAGACAGCCGTATCAATGCATACTCCTTGGCTTCTCACTGCTCTGTCTTTTCCAAAACCAAAGAAGAAGGAGCTGGGAGTATCCATCTCCTGAGCATGGAGAACCTAGCTCTACAAGTGCTCCCTTGCTTTAACCTGGAAAAACTGCCCAGGTCCCTACGTAGCTCTCCGGCTAGTTAGCCTGGAGGCCTACATTGCCTTGCCCCACCATCTCTACCTCCATCTCACTAATACACCGCTCTAGTTCCCCCAACACTCTCCTAGCCTCCTGAGGATGAGAGAGCTGTGTACTGTTGACAGAAAAGCCGAATTTTCACTTTCCCCACATCCCACCACTGACCAGAGACTCTCATACTCCTCTCGCTGCACCCATCTTTCCCAAAAAGTCTGGAAACCTGAGCAAAAAGTGGCATCTTGTAAGAGCTTTACATTGAACTTCCAATAAGATTTCCATGTCGGGGCCCTGTGAAATAGACAGCGAGCCATGGTTATGTGGTGATCCTAAAACCCCACTGGGAGAATGGTAGCACCCAGAAGCCTATTGCTCTGATTCCTGGACATGTAAAAACGATCAAGTCGAGCTGCACTACCCTAGCCCCAAAAACCTTCACCCACGATACTGTCTTGTGTTTGGATGTTTAGTTCTCCAAACATCCACTAGGTCAAACTGATTAAAGATGTCCCTTAACACTCCCCACTGACACTGAATGAGGCTCTTCCCATTTCTGTCTTTTTGTAAAATCCATTGTACAGTTCCAGTCACCTCCGATCACCAGCGTCTCTCAGGCGCTACTTGTGATAGTCTTTGCCCAAGACTCCCAAATAGAACCCCTTTCTCTCCCTGTGCTAGGCGCATACACATTTATAAAGGACAAAACACATGTTGTTAATTTCTGCTTTAACAACAAGCAACCTACCCCTACACACCTCCTTTGAGAAGCAAATTTTTACAGCCAGACCCGGTGCAAAAAAGGACTGCCACCCTGCACTAAGATTTGTCCTAAGGCTCAACACACTTGCCCCTTCCACCAGAGCTCCCCAATCAACTTCATTCACCACATCACTATGCGTCTCCTGCAGAAAAACACCTGTACTTGTTTATGTTTTACATATTCACTCAACACACTCCTCTTTCCCGCATCTCTGGCGCCATTTATATTGAGCGAGGCTACCCGAAGAGTCTCCATAAGAAGTGGGAGAAAAGCCAGCAGAGAAATAGACCAATAGCAAAGCTCAAAAGCCCCAGTGTCAGTAAGAAATTAAACATTTAAACAGTGTCTGAAGGTAAACCTTTACGCACTGTTGTGACCTACTTCCTCAACCTAAACCGTTTCTTGGGTGAGAGGACACCATGCCCCTCATTTCTCATAGCATGTTGTACTGATCTTACAAACTTTCTAGGATCAGGAAAAAAAAAGCCTCAAGATTCGCTTTTTTCCCCTTAGTCTCATTCAGGAACCTTGTCAGTTCTCAACGTGTACTTAGACCCCTCTGGTTGACTGGCTGTCAGCTCGGGCCAATTGAAGAGGAGTCTGAAAAAAATACCTCCTCATCCTCTTCCCTCAGACTCACTTTCCTCCTCTTCTCTCTATCTCCCACCCTGACCACCTGCCCTTTCTCTCTGGTTAGGCCTCACCTACAGCAACAGGCAACATTTCCATGGTGCCTTTGTCCACCCTTCTTTTCTTTTTCCTCTTGACACCCTCCTCCTCCCCTCCCCAATCTCTTACACTTCCCCACTATACTCTCCTCATCCACTAGAATAACCTGACTAGACGCAGTATCATCTGCACCACCCTCCATAGCATGACTAGGGCCAGCCTCAGCTACACCACCCTCCATAGCATGACTAGGGCCAGCCTCAGCTACAACACCCTCCATAGCATGACTAGGGCCAGCCTCAGCTACAACACCCTCCATAGCATGACTAGGGCCAGCCTCAGCTACAACACCCTCCATAGCATGACTAGGGCCAGCCTCAGCTACAACACCCTCCATAGCATGACTAGGGCCAGCCTCAGCTATACCACCCTCCATAGCATGTCTAGGCCCAGCCTCAGCTACCCCACCATCTCTAGCCTGACTAGACCCAGCCTCTGCTTCTCCACCATCTCTAGCCTGACTAGACCCAGCCTCATCTACACCACCATCTCTAGACTGACTAGGCCCAGCCTCTGCTGTCTGCATCTCCTTACCCCTACATTTTGACCTCGATTTCCCCCTTGCGCTCGTACATTCCTCCTTG
>NW_026280571.1:15000-104853 GCF_023373465.1 Oncorhynchus keta
GAGCGTGTATGGACGATTTGTAAAGATTTCATGCTGTCTGACAGACAAAACCGACACCTGATCCCCCGCAATCAACATAACAGAACAGAAAAAAATAAACTCACACAACATTTATTGTTTAAAAGTTCAGTTGATTTCATTCTCTTGTTGTTTGCTTTCTGCATGGCCCTGTAGGTTGTATAAGCAGAGGGATAAGGGGTAGAGGGGCTTGGGGGTTGGGGGCCTGAGTGAGGGGATAGGGGTGAAAGGGTTGAGGAGCCAAAATCAAAAAGAGCATGCCGGAATATGTTCTGGGGGAACATTGGGTCTGACTTAATCATCCCCTTACGTTAGCGTAAACACTGAATCTGATTTGATGTAATTGGGTTTGTAGTGAGGGTAAATACTGAAATGTAGACCCTCGCATATTCAACAACATCTTTCCCATCCAGTCCTCCAGTCCTCCAGTCCTCCAGTCCTCCACTCCTCCAGTCCTCCAGTGTTCCAGTCCTCCAGTCCTCCAGTCCTCCAGTCCTCCGCTCCTCCAGTCCTCCAGTCCTCCAGTCCTCCAGTCCCCCACTCCTCCAGTCATCCAGTCCTCCAGTCCTCCACTCCTCCAGTCATCCAGTCCCCCACTCCTCCAGTCCTCCAGTCCTCCAGTCCTCCAGTCACCCATTCCTCCAGTCCTCCAGTCCTCCATTCCTCCAGTCCTCCAGTCCCCCACTCCTCCAGTCATCCAGTCCCCCACTCCTCCAGTCCTCCAGTCCTCCACTCCTCCAGTCATCCAGTCCTCCAGTCCTCCAGTCCTCCAGTCCTCCAGTCCTCCAGTCCTCCAGTCCTCCAGTCACCCATTCTCCAGTCATCCAGACCTCCACTCCTCCAGTCCTCCAGTCCTCCAGTCCTTCACTCATCCAGACCTGCACTCCTCCAGTCCTCCAGTGTTCCACTCCTCCAGTCCGTCAGTGTTCCACTCCTCCAGTCCTCCAGTGTTCCACTCCCCTCCAGTCCTCCAGACCTCCACTCCTCCAGTCCTCCAGTCCTCCAGTCCTCCAGTCCTCCAGTCCTCCAGTCCTCCAGTCCTCCAGTGTTCCACTCCCTCCAGTGTTCCACTCCTCCAGTCCTCCAGACCTCCACTCCTCCAGTCCTCCAGTCCTCCAGTCCTCCAGTCCTCCGCTTCCTCCAGTCCTGCAGTCCTCCAGTCCTCCAGTCCTCCAGTCCTCCAGTCCCCCACTTTCCAGTCATCCAGTCCTCCAGTCCTCCACTTCTCCAGTCATCCAGTCCCCCACCCTCCAGTTCTCCAGTCCTGTAGTCCTCCAGTCCTCCAGTCCTCCAGTCCCCCACTCCTCCAGTCATCCAGTCCCTACTCCTCCAGTCCTCCACTCCTCCAGTCCTCCAGTCCCCCACTCCTCCAGTCATCCAGTCCCCACTCCTCCAGTGTTCCAGTCCTCCACCTCCAGTCATCCAGTCCTCCACTCCTCCAGTCCTCCAGTCCTCCAGTCCTCCAGTCCTCCAGTCACCCATTCCTCCAGTCATCCAGACCTCCACTCCTCCAGTCCTCCAGTCCTCCAGTCCTTCACCATCCAGACCTGCACTCCCTCCAGTCCTCCAGTGTTCCACTCCTCCAGTCCGTCAAAGTGTTCCACTCCTCCAGTCCTCCAGTGTTCCACTCCTCCAGTCCTCCAGACTCCACTCTTCCAGTCCTCCAGTTCCCTTCCAGTCCTTCCAGTCCTCCAGTCCTCCAGTCCTCCAGTGTTCTTACTTCTCCAGTGTTCCACTCCCTCCAGTCCTCCAGTTCCTCCACTCCAGTTCCTCCAGTCTCCAGTCCTCCAGTCCTCCACTTTCCAGTTCCTCCAGTCCTCCACTCATCCAGACCTGCACTTTCCAGTCCTCCAGTGTTCCACTCCTCCAGTCCGTCATTGTTCCACTCCTCCAGTCCTCCAGTGTTCCACTCCTCCAGTCCTCCAGACCTCCACTCCTCCAGTCCTCCACTCCTCCAGTCCGTCAGTGTTCCACTCCTCCAGTCCTCCAGTGTTCCACTCCTCCAGTCCTCCAGACCTCCACTCCTCCAGTCCTCCAGTCCTCCAGTCCTCCAGTCCTCCAGTGTTCCACCTCCAGTGTTCCACTCCAGTCCTCCAGTCCTCACTTTCCCTCTAGTCCTCCAGTTCTTCCAGTCCTCTACTCCTCCAGTCCTCCAGTTCTTCAGTCCTCCAGTCTCTCCAGTCCTCCAGTTCCTCCAGTCCTCCAGTTCTCCAGTGTTCTTACTCCTTCCAGTCCTCCAGACCTCCACTCCTCCAGTCCTCCAGTCCTCCAGTCCTCGAGTCCTCCAGCCCTCCAGTCCTCCAGTCCTCCAGTGTTCCACTCCTCCAGTCCTCCAGTGTTCCACTCCTCCAGTGTTCCAGTCCTCCAGTCCTCAGACCTCTCTTTTCTTCCTTTTCTACTCTCCCTCATTTATTTTTGTTCAGAAAGGGTTGTTCTGTGTTCGGCCTTCTTGTACAATACGGAAAGTCTTAAACAATTTCCATAATGTTGTTTTGTTGGACTGTCTTTGCCGTGATTTTTCTTGGGAGTTATTTGGTACTTCGATTTCAGAGAAAGAAAATGCAAGAGAAAGGCAAAGGAGTGATGTATATTTTTTAAAAAAACCTTTCAATCGATTTCCTGGCCTTGGTTTTGAGTTACTTCACATTTGTGGTTATGGACGCCAACAAAGCCCAACATTTCTCCCGTCTTCTCCTCCTGTCTCACCCTTCCTCCTCCTGGAACTCGTGGCGACACTTAAAAGTTTGCGTCTCAGCGTCTTGTCATCCCCCTCCCTCACCCCTCCATCATTCTCAGTAATGTAGTCATGCTGATTGCATCGCCCAACTAATGCCATTCTTCCCTATTTTAGTCCTGAGAGACAGACTGAATGCCCATTGCAGCCATTTCACGGACCCCACTCCGACAACACACTAGATCCAAGCCCTGTTCCCTGTTCCCTGTTCCCTGTTTTGTTCCCTGTTCCCTGTTCCCTGTTCCCTGTACCCTGTTCCCATACTCCTGTTCTCTGTTCCCTGTTCGCTATACCCTGTTCCCTATACCCTGTACACTGTACCCTGTTCCCTGTTCCCTGTTCCCTGTTCCTGTTCCCTGTTCCCTGTACCCTGTTTCCTGTTCCCCTGTTCCCTGTTCCTGTACCTGTTCCCTGTTCCCTGTTCCCTGTACCATGTTCCTTATATCCTGGACCTGTACCCTGTTCCCTGTTCCTGTTCCTGTTCCTGTTCCCTATTCCCTATTCCTGTTCCCTGTACCCTGTTCCCTGTACCTCTGTTCCCTGTTCCCTGTTCCCTGTACCCTGTTCCTGTTCCTGTTCCTGTTCCTATACCCTGTTCCTGTTCCCTGTTCCCTGTTCCCTGTTCCGGTTCCCTGTCCCTGTTCCCTGTTCCCTGTTCCCTGTTCCCTTTTCCTGTTCCCTATACCCTGTTCCTATACCCTGTTCCCTGTTCCCTGTTCCTGTTCCCTATACCCTGTTCCCTGTTCCCTATACCCTGTTCCTGTTCCTGTACCCTGTTCCCTGTTCCTGTTCCCTGTTACCTGTACCTGTTCCCTATACCTGTCCCCTGTTCCCTATACCCTGTTCCCTATACTCTGTTCCCTGTTCCCTATACCCTGTTCCCTATACGCTGTTCCCTGTTCCCTATATCCTGTTCCCTATACCCTGTTCCCTGTTCCTGTACCTGTTCCCTATACTCTGTTCCTGTTCCCTATACCCTTTTCCCTTTTCCCTGTTCCCTGTACCCTGTTCCTGTAACCTGTTCCCTATACCTGTTCCCTATACTCTGTTCCTGTTCCCTATACCCTGTTCCTATACCCTGTACCCTGTTCCCTGTAACCTGTTCCCTATACCCTGTTCCCTATACTCTGTTCCCTGTTCCTGTACCCTGTTCCCTATACTCTGTTCCTGTTCCCTATACCCCGTTCCCTGTTCCCTGTACCCTGTTCCTATACCCTGTTCCCTGTTCCCTGTACCCTGTTCCCTATACTCTGTTCCCTGTTCCCTATACCTGTTCCCTATACCCTGTTCCCTGTTCCCTATACCTGCTCCCCCTATACTCTGTTCCCTGTTCCCTATACCCTGTTCCCTATACGATGTTCCTGTTCCCTATATCCTGTTCCTATACCCTGTTCCCTGTTCCTGTACCCTGTTCCCTATACTCTGTTCTGTTCCCTATACCCTGTTCCTGTTCCTGTGCCTGTTCCCTGTAGCCTGTTCCTATACCCTGTTCCCTATACTCCTGTTCCTGTTCCTATACCCTGTTCCCTATGCCCTGTACCCTGTTCCTGTAACCTGTTCCCTATACCCTGTTCCCTTTATGCCTTTGCCCTGTTCCCTGTAACCTGTTCCCTATACCCTGTTCCTGTTCCCTATACCCTGTTCCTATACGCTGTTCCCTGTTCCTATACCCTGTTCCCTATACCCATTTGTTCCTTTATATGTTCCCTAGACCTTGTACCCTGTTTCCTATATCCTGTTCCCTATACCTGTTCCCTAGTTCCTACTTGTTCCTTGTACTTGTTCCCATGTTCCCTATCCCTACTCTGCTGTTCCTGTTCCTATACGCTGTTCCTCCTGTTCCTATATCCTGTTCCTATACCTGTTCCTGTTCCTGTTCCTAGTGGCCTGTACCCTGTACCCTGTTCCCTGTACCTCTGTTCCCTGTAACCTGTTCCTGTTCCTGTTCCCTATCCTGTTCCCTATACCCTGTTCCCTGTTCCTGTACCCTGTTCCCTATACTCTGTTCCCTGTTCCCTATACCCTGTTCCCTGTTCCTGTACCCTGTTCCCTGTAACCTGTTCCTATACCCTGTTCCTATACTCTGTTCCTGTTCCCTATACCCTGTTCCCTATACCCTGTACCCTGTTCCTGTAACCTGTTCCCTATACCCTATTCCTATACCATGTTCCTGTTCCCTATACCCTGTTCCTATACGCTGTTCCCTGTTCCCTATACCCTGTTCCCTGTTCCCTGTTCCCTGTTCCCTGTTCCTATACCCTGTACCCTGTACCCTGTTCCTATACCCTGTTCCTGTTCCCTGTTCCCCGTTCCTATACCCTGTTCCTATACCCTGTTCCCTGTTCCTGTACCCTATACCCTGTTCCCTGTTCCCTATATCCTGTTCCCTATATCCTGTTCCCTATACCCTGTTCCTGTACCCTGTACCCTGTACCCTGTTCCCTATACCCTGTTCCCTGCTGTTCCCTATACCCTGTTCCTGTTCCCTATAACCTGTTCCTGTTCCTGTGCCCTGTTCCTGTAACCTGTTCCTATACCCTGTTCCTATACTCTGTTCCCTGTTCCCTATGCCCTGTTCCCTATGCCTATTGCCACGGTTTGTTCCTGTGTTCCTATTGCCCTGTTCCCTATCTCTGTTCCTGTTCCTATATTCCTATACCTGTTCCCTGTTCCTGTTCCCTACTATATACCCTGTTCCTATCGCTGTTCCCTGTTCCTATATCCTGTTCCCTATACCTGTTCCTGTTCCTGTTCCCTGTTCCTATACCCTGTTCCCTATACCCTGTTCCCTATACTCCTGTTCCCTGTTCCCTATACCTGTTCCTATACTCTGTTCCCTGTTCCTATACCCTGTTCCCTATACGCTGTTCCCTGTTCCTATATCCTGTTCCCTATGCCCTGTTCCTGTTCCTGTTCCTGTTCAGGTTCCTATACCCTGTTCCTGTTCCCTATGCCCTGTTCCTATACCCTGTTCCCTGTTCCTGTACCCTGTTCCTAACCTGTTCCTATACCCTGTTCCCTATTCCTGTTCCCTGTTCCTGTTCCCTGTTACCCCTGTTCCTATACCCTGTTCCTGTTCCTGTTCCTATACCCTGTACCCTGTTCCTATACCCTGTTCCTGTTCCTGTGCCCTGTTCCTATACCCTGTTCCTGTTCCTATGCCCTGTTCCTGTTCCCTTTTCCTTTCCCTGTTCCTGCCCTGTTCCTGTTCCCTGTTTCCTATACCCTGTTCCTATATGTTCCCTGTTCCTATGCCCTGTTCCTATGCCCTGTACCCTGTTCCCTATACCCTGTTCCTATACGCTCCTATTCCCTGTTCCTATACCCTGTTCCCCTATATGCCCTGTTCCCTATACCCTGTTCCTGTTCCTGTACCCTGTTCCTATACGCTGTTCCCTGTTCCCTATACCCTGTTCCTATACCCTGTTCCCTGTTTCCTATAGCCTGTTCTGTTCCTATACTCCTGTTCCCTGTACCCTGTTCCTCCCTGTAACCTGTTCCTGTAACCTGTTCCCCCTGTTCCCTATACTCTGTTCCTGTTCCTATACCCTGTTCCTATACCCTGTTCCTGTTCCCTGTAACCTGTTCCCTATCCTGTTCCTATACTCTGTTCCTGTTCCTATACCCTGTTTCCCTGTTCCCTATGCCCTGTTTCCTGTTCCCCTGTTCCTATACCCTGTACCCTGTACCCTTTCCTATACCCTGTTCCCTGTTCCCTGTTCCCCGTTCCCTATGCCCTGTTCCCTATACCCTGGCCCTGTTCCCTGTTCCTATACCCTGTTCCCTATGTTCCTATATCCTGTTCCCTATACCCTGTTCCCTGTTCCTGTGCCCTGTTCCCTATACCCTGCTGTTCCCTGTTCCTATACCCTGTACCCTGTACCCTGTTCCTGCCCTGTTCCTGTACCTGTTCCCTGTTCCTGTCCCTGTTCCTGTAACCTGTTCCTGTTCCTGTACCCTGTTCCTACTGTTCCTGTTCCTATACCCTGTTCCTATACGCTGTTCCCTGTTCCCTATATCCTGTTCCTATACCCTGTTCCTGTTCCTGTACCCTGTTCCCTATACGGCTGTTCCTGTTTCCTATGCCCTGTTTCCTATGCCCTGTTCCCTGTTCCTATGCCCTGTTCCCTATACTCTGTTCCTGTTCCTATACCCTGTTCCTATCCCTGTACCCTGTTCCCTGTAATCCTGTTCCCTATACCCTGTTCCTGTTCCTGTTCCCTATGCCCCTGTACCCTGTACCCTGTTCCTGTACCCTGTTCCTGTTCCTATACCCTGTTCCTGTTCCTATGCCCTGTTCCCTATACTCTGTTCCTGTTCCTATACCCTGTTCCTATGCGCTGTTCCTGTTCCCTATATCCTGTACCTGTGCCCTGTACCCTGTTCCTATACCTGTTCCTGTTCCTATCCCTGTTCCTGTTCCCTGTTCCTAAAACTGTTCCTATACCCTGTTCCTGTTCCTGTTCCTGTTCCTGTTCCTGTACCCTGTTCCTGTTCCCTATACCCTGTTCCCTGTATCCTGTCCCCGTTCCTATACCCTGTTCCTATGCCCTGTTCCTATTCCTGTTCCTGTTCCCTATCCCTGTTCCCTATACCCTGTACCCTATAACCCTGTACCCTGTTCCCTATATCCTGTTCCCTATACCCTGTTCCCTGTTCCCTATACCCTGTTCCCCTACGCTGTTCCCTGTTCCTATATCCTGTTCCTATACCCTGCCTGTTCCTGTTCCCTGTTCCTATACCCTGTACCCTGTACCCTGTTCCCTATACCCTGTTCCCCTGTTCCCTGTTCCCCGTTCCTATCCCTGTTCCCTATACCCTGTTCCTGTTCCTGTGCCTATACCCTGTTCCCCCTATATCCTGTTCCCCTCTGTTCCCCCTGTTCCCTGTACCCTGTACCCTGTTCCCTATACCCTGCCCTGTTCCTGTTCCCCTTCTATATCCTGTTCCCTATACCCTGTTCCTGTTCCCTATACCCTGTTCCCTGTTCCTGTACCCTGTTCCCTATACGCTGTTCCCTGTTCCTATATCCTGTTCCCTATACCCTGTTCCCTGTTCCTATACCCTGTTCCCTTACCTGTTCCTGTTCCCTATACCCTGTTCCCTATACTGTTCCTGTTCCCTATACCCTGTTCCCTATACGCTGCTCCTGTTCCCTATATCCTGTTCCCTATACCCTGTTCCCTGTTCCTGTACCCTGTTCCCTGTAACCTGTTCCTATACTCTGTTCCTGTTCCCTATACCTGTTCCCTATACCCTGTACCCTGTTCCTGTAACCTGTTCCTATGCCATTCCTGTTCCTATACTCTGTTCCTGTTCCTATACCCTGTTCCCTGTTCCTGTTCCCTATATCCTGTTCCTATACCCTGTTCCTGTTCCTGTACCCTGTTCCTATACTCTGTTCCCTGTTCCCTATACTGTTCCTGTTCCCTGTTCCCTATATCCTGTTCCCTATACCCTGTTCCCTGTTCCCTGTACCCTGTTCCCTATACTCTGTTCCTGTTCCTATACCCTGTTCCTGTTCCTGTACCCTGTTCCTGTAACCTGTCCCTATACCCAAACCACATCAGCTTCACTTTAACCATTCTGATCACATTACTTGAACAACAACACACCGGCTTCAGCCATTTACATCTTATTAAGTCCTCTATAACAGATGAACTGATAACTGATTCAGATCAGATAGATCCCTCTTCAGCAATTAAGATAGCATTTCCTTTTCAAACAATAGATTCCTTTATCGTACTGTTCATTTATGTCAGGGAAATGTAATTAGCATATAACCCTCAAACTCTGCTATCCGTGCACCAACCTAATTTTTGGTTTCCCCATTTAGCAGCCTGTTCCACACCACACCCATGGGAACCTATGAAGCCAGGCAGACGTGTAATAAGATAAGGAGGAGTTGTAATAACCTCATATTTTTATCTCTTTCATTTCTTATCTTTTCATCTCAATACTGACCTCAAAACACAAGGCAGTATATCCTGGGTGTTAAAGCAAGGCCAAACAGCTGCAGGCATGATATCTGTCTGTGTCACCTGGGCCCACTTCTCTCACCATACTTCACTCCAGGACATCTACACTATGTCTACTTTCTCAATGATCAATACAACTCTATCTTCTCCTCTACACCTCATCTATATCCTCCTCCTCTACACATCATATATATATCCTCCTCTACCTCCTCTTCTACATCATCCTCCTCCTCCTCTTCTATATCCCCCTCCTCTACACCTCTTCTATATCCTCCTCCTCCACACCTCATCTGTATCCTCCTCCTCTACCTCCTCTTCTATATCCTCCTCCTCCACACCTCATCTATATCCTCCCTCTATACCTCTTCTATATCCTCCTCCTCTACACCTCAACTATATCCTCCTCCTCTACACCTCATCTATATCCTTCCTCTACACCTCAGCCATATCCTCCTCCTCTTCTCGTTTTCTATATCCTTCTCCTCTACTCCTCATCTATATCCTCCTCCTCTACACCTCATATACAGTGGGACAAAAGTATTTAGTGAGCCACCAATTGTGCAAGTTCTCCCACTTAAAAATATGAGAGATGCCTGTCATTTTCATCATAGGTACACTTGAACTATGACAGACAAAATGAGAAAAAAAATCCAGAAAATCACATTGTAGGATTTTTAATGAATGTATTTGCAAATTTATGGTGGAAAATCAGTATTTGGTCAATAACAAAAGTTTATCTCAATACTTTGTTAAATACCCTTTGTTGGCAATGACAGAGGTCAAACGTTTTCTGTAACTCTTCACAAGGTTTTCACACACTGTTGCTGGTATTTTGGCCCATTCCTCCATGCAGATCTCCTCTAGAGCAGTGATGTTTTGGAGCTGTTGCTGGGCAACACAAACTTTCATTTTATATGGGGTTGAGATCTGGAGACTGGCTAGGCCACTCCAGGACCTTGAAATGCTTCTCCTTCAATGCCCGGGTGGTGTGTTTGGGATCATTGTCATGCTGAAAGACCCAGCCAGGTTTCATCATCTCCTCCTTATCAATGATGTTGCTCTTGCTGCGGGCGATTCCTTGATCCACCTCTACGCAGACGACACCATTCTATATACTTCCGGCCCGTCCTTGGCCTCCAACTGCTCTTAAACGCTAGTAAAACCAAATACATGCTTTTCAACCGTTCGCTGCATGCACCCGCACGCCTGACCAGCATCACCACCCTGGATGGTTCCAACCTTGAATATGTGGACATCTATAAGTACCTAGGTGTCTGGCTCGACTGTAAACTCTCCTTCCAGACTCATATCAAACATCTCCAATCGAAAATCAAATCAAGAGTCGGCTTTCTATTCCGCAACAAAGCCTCCTTCACTCACACCGCCAAACTTACCCTAGTAAAACTGACTTTCCTACCGATCCTCGACTTCGGCGATGTCATCTACAAAATTGCTTACAACACTGTACTCAGCAAACTGGATGCAGTTTATCACAGTGCCATCCGTTTTGTCACTAAAGCACCTTATACCACCCACCACTGCGACTTGTATGCTCTAGTCGGCTGGCCCTCGCTACATATTCGTCGCCAGACCCACCGGCTCCAGGTCATCTACAAGTCCAAGCTAGGTAAAGCTCCGCCTTATCTCAGTTCACTGGTCACGATGGCAACACCCATCCGTAGCACGCGCTCCAGCAGGTGTATCTCACTGATCATCCCTAAAGCCAACACCTCATTTGGCCGCCCTTCGTTCCAGTTCTCTGCTGCTTGTGACTGGAACGAATTGCAAAAATCACTGAAGTTGGAGACTTTTATATCCCTCACCAACTTCAAACATCTGCTATCTGAGCAGCTAACCGATCGCTGCAGCTGTACATAGTCTATAGGTAAATAGCCCACCCATTTTTATCTACCTCATCCCCATACTGTTTTTATTTATTTACTTTTCTGCTCTTTTGCACACCATTATCTCTACCTGTACATGACCATCTGATCATTTATCACTCCAGTGTTAATCTGCAAAATTGTAATTATTCGCCTACCTCATGCCGTTTGCACACAATGTATATAGACTCCCCTTTTTTTTCCTACTGTGTTATTGACTTGTTAATTGTTTACTCCATGTGTAACTCTGTGTTGTCTGTTCACACTGCTATGCTTTATCTTGGCCAGGTCGCAGTTGCAAATGAGAACTTGTTCTCAACTAGCCTACCTGGTTAAATAAAGGTGAAATAAAAAAAATGTTTAAAAATGCCCTTGCTGATGGAAGGAGGTTTTCACTCAAAATCTCACGA
Source organism: Oncorhynchus keta (assembly GCF_023373465.1). Lineage (NCBI taxonomy): Eukaryota > Metazoa > Chordata > Actinopteri > Salmoniformes > Salmonidae > Oncorhynchus > Oncorhynchus keta. Next base: position 26,024 of record NW_026280571.1, read on the forward strand.
TACATGGCCCCATTCATTCCTTCCTTTACACGGATCAGTCATCCTGGTCCCTTTGCAGAAAAACAACCCCAAAGCATGATGTTTCCACCCTCATGCTTCACAGTAGGTATGGCGTTCTTTGGATGCAACTCAGCATTCTTTGTCCTCCAAACACGAATACTTGAGTTTTTACCAAAAAGTTATATTTTGGTTTCATCTGACCATATGACATTCTCCCAATCTTCTTCTGGATCATCCAAATGCTCTCTAGCAAACTACAGACGGGCCTGGACATGTACTGGCTTAAGCAGGGGGACACGCCTGACACTGCAGGATTTGAGTCCCTGGCGACGTAGTGTGTTACTGATGGTAGGCTTTGTTACTTTGGTCCCAGCTCTCTGCAGGTCATTCACTAGGTCCCCCTGTGTGGTTCTGGGATTTTTGCTGTTGTTCTTGTGATCATTTTGACCACACAGGTTGAGATCTTGCGTGGAGCCCCAGAATCGAGGGAGATTATCAGTGGTCTCGTATGTCTTACATTTCCTAATAATTGCTCTCACACTTGATGTCTTCAAACCAAGCTGCTTACCTATTGCGTCTTCCCAGCCTGGTGCAGGTCTACAATTTTGTTTCTGGTGTCCTTTGACAGCTCTTTGGACTTGGCCATAGTGGAGTTTGGAGTGTGACTGTTTTAGGTTGTGGACAGGTGTCATTTATACTGATAACAAGTTCAAACAGGTGCCATTAATACAGGTAACGAGAGGAGGACAGAGGAGCCTCTTAAAGAAGAAGTTACAGGTTTGTGAGAGCCAGAAATCTTGCTTGTTTGTAGATGACCAAATACTTATTGTCCACCATAATTTGCAAATAAATTCATAAAAAATCCTACAATGTGATTTTCTGGATTTTTTTTCTCATTTTGTCTGTCATAGTTGAAGTGTACCTATGATGAAAATTGCAGGCCTCGATCATCTTTTTAAGTGGGAGAACTTGCACAATTGGTGGCTGACTAAATACTTTTTTGCCCCACTGTACCTCCTCCTCCTCTACCTCCTCTTCTATATCCTCCTCCTTCTCTTCCTGCTCCTTATATAGCTCCTCCTCCTCTACAACTCATCTATATCCTCCTCTTCTATATCCTCCTCCTCCTCTATAACCTCCTCCTCCTCTATATCCTCCTCATATACCTCCTCCTTGATATCCTCCTCATATACCTCCTCCTTTATATCCTCCTCTATAACCCCCTCCTTTATATCCTCCTCTATAACCTCCTCCTTTATATCCTCCTCTATAACCTCCTCCTTTATATCCTCTTCTATAACCTCCTCCTTTATATCCTCCTCATATACCTCCTCCTTTATATTCTCCTCTATAACCTCCTCCTTTATATCCTCCTCTATAACCTCCTCCTTTATATCCTCCTCTATAACCTCCTCCTTTATATCCTCCTCTATAACCTCCTCCTTTATATCCTCCTCTATAACCTCCTCCTTTATATCCTCCTCATATACCTCCTCCTTTATATCCTCCTCTATAACGTCCTCCTCCTTTATATCCTACTCATATACCTCCTCCTTTATATCCTCCTCATATACCTCCTCCTTTATATCCTCCTCATATACCTCCTCCTTTATATCCTCCTCTATAACCTCCTCCTTTATATCCTCCTCATATACCTCCTCCTTTATATCCTCCTCTATAACCTCCTCCTCCTGTATATCCTACTCATATACCTCCTCCTCTATATCCTCCTCTATAACCTCCCTTTATATCCTCCTCATATACCTCCTCCTTTATATCCTCCTCATATACCTCCTCCTTTATATCCTCCTCATATACCTCCTCCTTTATATCCTCCTCTATAACCTCCTCCTTTATATCCTCCTCATATACCTCCTCCTTTATATCCTCCTCTATAACCTCCTCCTTTATATCCTCCTCATATACCTCCTCCTTTATATCCTCCTCTATAAACTCCTCCTTTATATCCTCCTCATATACCTCCTCCTTTATATCCTCCTCATATACCTCCTCCTCTATAACCTCCTCCTCCTCTATATCCTCCTCTATAACCTCCTCCTTTATATCCTCATCTGTAACCTCCTCCTCCTTTATATCCTCCTCATATACCTCCTCCTTTATATCCTCCTCTATAACCTCCTCCTTTATATCCTCCTCATATACCTCCTCCTTTATATCCTCCTCCTCTACCTCCTCCTCTATAACCTCCTCCTTTATATCCTCCTCATATACCTCCTCCTTTATATCCTCCTCATATACCTCCTCCTTTATATCCTCCTCTATAACCTCCTCCTTTATAGCCTCCTCTATAACCTCCTCCTTTATATCCTCCTCATATACCTCCTCCTTTATATCCTCCTCATATACCTCCCTCCTTTATATCCCTCCTCATATACCTCCTCCTTTATATCCTCCTCCTCTACCTCCTCCTTTATATCCTCCTCCTCATATACCTCCTCTTCTACCTCCTCCTCTATAACCACCTCCTTTATATCCTCCTCATATACCTCCTCCTCTATATCCTCTATAACCTCCTCCTTTATATCCTCCTCCTCTACCTCCTCCTCATATACCTCCTCCTCTACCTCCTCCTCTATAACCTCCTCCTCCTTTATATCCTCCTCATATACCTCCTCCTCTATATCCTCCTCTATAACCTCCTCCTTTATATCCCCCTCATATACCTCCTCCTTTATATCCTCCTCATATACCTCCTCCTTTATATCCTCCTCATATACCTCCTCCTCTCCCTCCTCCTACCCCACCTCCTCTACCTTCTCCTCTTCAGCCTTTGGCTAGTGTATTGAAGGCTTAGCGACTGGGGAGGAGAGTCTGTATATCGATGTTTCTCCCCATGGCCGTAGGATGTGTACACACACAGACAGACGGAGCACAAACGCAGACACATTGATCCCACGGCGGGGCAGTGTTCTCTCTCTCTCTGATGTATAAATAGATGATACATAGTGATGATGATTCTCAGTGGGAGGCCTGCCTGCTGGTCTTACTGCTCTATCAGAAGGCCTCTGGCAGAGACTAGTGATTAGTAGTGGAGGATTGAGATGATGTCAAGTGAATATGTCTGAGATTTGTGTGCCCTGTTTCCGATGCGAATTGCCTAAAGGTTTATTTGACATTATCATTATGTGTGTCCATGCCAGCATGCCTTTATGTGTCCTTGAATGCCAGTGTGCGTCCATGCTTGCCAGGATAGGTGCGTGCGTATGTGCTGTGCAAAGTTAATGTGTGTGTGTGTGTGTGTGTGTGTGTGTGTGTGTGTGTGTGTGTGTGTGTGTGTGTGTGTGTGTGTGTGTGTGTGTGTGTGTGTGTGTGTGTGTGTGTGTGTGTGTGTGTGTGTGTGTGTGTGTGCCACAGGTCCCCTCATGCTCAGTGTTGTGTGTCATGTACACCTGTCATGTCCTCAGGGGGCGCTATAGAGAGCCAGCTGGCAAGGAGAGGCGGGAGACAGGAGAGAGGACAGATTGGACCAGCCACAGGAGACTACCACAGGGACAGAACACAGGAGGTGGTGGAGGAGGAGTAGGGGAGGAGTAAGGGAGGAGGAGGGAAGGAGGATGACAGAAGGAGGGAAGGAGGGGATGAGGAGGAGGAAGAGGGAAGGAGGGAAGGAAGGAGGATGGATGGGAGGGGAAGAAGGAGGAGAAGGGAAGGAGGTGGTAAGGAGGGGAGGAGATGGGAAGGAGAAAGGGAAGGAGGAGGGGAAGAAGGAGGAGAAGGGAAAAAGGAGGAGGGAGAGAGAAAAGTACCAGCGATAGTGGATGGAACACGGACATTTCTGTCCTCATACTGTCATATGATACACTTACTTAGCTTTATGTTTCCTCCTCTCTCCCTCCCACTCTCTCAATTCAGTTCAATTCAATTCAAAGAGGTTTATTGACATGGGAAACATATGTTTAAGTTGCAGATGCAAGTGATATAGATAATAAGCTCGCTCTCTTTGCTAAATCAGGTTGATATGACGGTAAGATTCTCTCTTCTCTACACCTCCAGGGAGTGTGTCAGATGGGGACTGGGTCATCTCTCCACAGCTCCCAGGAATAATACAGCTGGAACAAGCTGGTGGTATCAGAATCACACCCATCCACCCATCGACACTCACAAGCACACATGCGTGCAAACATGCAGAGCGCATGCACACCCACACACATTCGTATACACACAGACAGTGCAAATTGCTAGCAGCTGGTTCAGATCTTTCACAGTGGTTTCAATGCGTTGGGCAGACAACATGTGTAATGTTCACCGTGCTGACTCACAAGACACTTGCAGATAATTTACTGATTAGTTCAGCCACACTCACATAGTGTACTAGACAGTCACCTATACAATATACTGGATATACTCTCTCCTCACCTCTCTTTACCACTCCCTCTCTCTCTCTACCTGTCTTTACCGCTCCCTCCATCTATCCCTCTCTCTCTACCTGTCTCTACCTCTCCCTCCATCTATCCCTCTCTCTCTACCTCTCGCTCCATCTATCCCTCTCTCTCTACCTCTCTACCTCTCTCTACCTGTCTCTACATCTCCCTCCATCTATCCCTCTCTCTCTACCTATCTCTACCTCTCCCTCCATCTATCCCTCTCTCTCTACCTCTCTCTACCTCTCTCTACCTCTCTCTACCTCTCTCTACCTCTCCCTCCATCTATCCCTCTCTCTCTACCTCTCTCTACCTCTCTCTACCCCTCTCTCTACCTCTCCCTCCATCTATCCCCTCTCTCTCTACCTCTCTCTACCTCTCTCTACCTGTCTCTACATCTCCTCCATATATCCCTCTCTCTCTACCTCTCTACCTCTCTCTACCTGTCTCTACCTCTCCATCCATCTATCCCTCTCTCTCTACCTCTCTCTACCTCTCTCTACATCTCTCTACCTGTCTCTACCTCTCCATCCATCTATCCCTCTCTCTCTACCTCTCTCTACCTCTCTCTACATCTCTCTACCTGTCTCTACCTCTCCCTCCATCTATCCCTCTCTCTACTTGTCTCTACCCTATCATCTACCTCTCTCTCTCTACTCTCTCTACCTGTCTCTACCTCTCCCTCCATCTATCCCTCTCTCTCTACCTCTCTCTCTACATCTCTCTACCTGTCTCTACTTCTCCCTCCATCTATCCCTCTCTCTCTACCTGTCTCTACCTGTCTCTACTCCCTCCATCTATCCCTCTCCCTCCTCTATCCCTCTCTCTACTCTACCCTCTCTACCTGTCTCTACCTCTCCCTCCATCTATCCCTCTCTTTCTACCTATCTCTACCTCTCTCTACCTCTCTCTACCTGTCTCTACCTCTCCTCCATCTATCCCTCTCTCTCTACCTCTCTCTACATCTCTCTACCTGTCTCTACTTCTCCTCCATCTATCCCTCTCTCTACCTTTCTCTACCTCTCCTCCATCTATCCCTCTCTCTACCTCTCTCTACCTGTCTCTACATCTCCCTCCATCTATCCCTCTCTCTCTACCTCTCTCTACCTCTCTACCTCTCTCTACCTGTCTCTAGCTCTCCATCCATCTATCCCTCTCTCTCTACCTCTCTCTACATCTCTCTATCTGTCTCTACCTCTCCCTCCATCTATCCCTCTCTCTACCTGTCTCTACCTCTCCCTCCATCTATCCCTCTCTTTCTATCTCTCTCTACCTCTCTCTACCTCTCTCTACCTGTCTCTACCTCTCCCTCCATCGATCCCTCTCTCTACTCTCTCTACCTCTCTCTACATCTCTCTACCTGTCTCTACTTCTCCCTCCATCTATCCCTCTCTCTCTACCTATCTCTACCTCTCCCTCCATCTATCCCTCTCTCTCTACCTCTCTCTACCTCTCTCTACCTCTTCCTCCATCTATCCCTCTCTCTCTACCTCTCTCTACCTCTCTCTACCTCTCTCTACCTCTCCCTCCATCTGTCCCTCTCTCTCTACCTGTTTCTACCTCTCCCCCATCTATCCCTCTCTCTCTACCTCTCTCTACCTCTCTCTACCTCTCCTCTATCTCTCCGCCATCTATCCCCCTATCTCTACCTCTGTCTAACCCACCCTCCATCTATCCATCTCTATCCCTCTCTCTCTACCTCTCTTTACCTCTTCCTCCGTCTATCACTCTCTCTCTACCGCTCTCTACCTCACCCTCCATATATCGCTCTCTCTCTACCTCCTCTACCTCTCCCTCCATCTATCCCTCTCTCTCTACCTCTCTCTACCTCTCCTTCCATCTAACCCTCTCTCTCTACCTCTCTCTGCCTCTACCTCTTTCTCTACCTATCTCTACCTTTCCTTCCAACTATCCCTCTCTCTCTACCTCTCTCTACCTCTCCTCCATATAACTCTCTCTCTCTCTACCTCCCTACCTCTCCCTCCATCTAACCCCTCTCTACCTCTCTCTACCTCTCCCTCCATCTATCCCTCTCTCTCTGGCTCTCTCTACCTCTTTCTACATCTCTCTGCCTCTCTCTACCTCTCTCTACCTCTCCCTCCATCTATCCCTCTTTCTCTCCCTCTCTACTTGTCTCTACCTCTCTCTACCTCTCCCTTCATCTATCCCCTCTCTCTACCTCTCTCTACCTGCATCTACCTCTCCCTCCATCTATCCCCTCTCTCTCTACCTGTTTCTACCTCTCCCCATCTATCCCCTCTCTCTACCTCTCCCTCTCTCTCTACTCTCTCTACCTCTCTCTACCTCTACCGCCATCTATCCCCTCTCTCTCTACCTCTGTCTAACCCACCCTCCATCTATCCCTCTCTATCCCTGTCTCTCTACCTCTCTTTACCTCTTCCTCCATCTATCACTCTCTCTCTACATCTCTCTACCGCTCTCTACCTCTCCCTCCATATATCCCTCTCTCTCTACCTCCTCTACCTCTCCCTCCATCTATCCCTCTCTCTCTACCTCTCTCTACCTCTCCTTCCATCTAACCCTCTCTCTCTACCTCTCTCTGCCTCTACCTCTTTCTCTACCTCTCTCTACCTCTCCTTCCATCTATCCTCTCTCTCTACCTCTCTCTACCTCTCCCTCCATATAGCTCTCTCTCTACCTCTCTCTACCTCTCCCTCCATCTAACCCTCTCTCTCTTACCTCTCTGTACCTCTCCCTCCATCTATCCCTCTCTCTGGCTCTCTCTACCTCTCTCTACATCTCTCTGCCTCTCTCTACCTCTCTCTACCTCTCCCTCCATCTATCCCTCTTTCTCTCCCTCTCTACTTGTCTCTACCTCTCTCTACCTCTCCCTCCATCTATCCCTCTCTCTGTACCTTTCTCTAACTCTCCCTCCATCTATCCCTCTCTTTCCCTCTCTCTCTACCTGTTTCTACCTCTCCCCCCATCTATCCCTCTCTCTCTTCCTCTCCCTTCATCTAACCCTCTCTCTCTACCTCTCTCTGCCTCTACCTCTTTCTCTACCTCTCTCTACCTCTCCTTCCATCTATCCCTCGCTCTCTACCTCTCCCTACTCTCCCTCCATCTAACCCTCTCTCTCCTCTCTCTCTACCTCTCTCCTTTCTCTCCCTTTCTCTCCTCCTCCACTCTCTCTACCCCCCTCTCTCTCTCTCTCTCTCTCTCTCTCTCTCTCTCTCTCTCTCTATATATATATATATATCTCTCCTCCACTCTCTCTCTCTCCCATCTTTTCTCTCCATCTTAATCTCATCTCCTGGTCTGCTCCTCTCCTCATTAAGAGGCAGATCATCAATATGATTCCCCAGAGTCTCTTTCCCCGTCCTCAGCCTTATACACAGTCACAAAGCCTGGAGGGATCTACACAGTCTGTTCACAGCCCTGGCTACTGGGAATAACACAATGACACTCAGAGTGACAGGGAGGGAGGGTGACATATAGGTGGGATATAGAGGAAGAAAAATATATAGTTTTGGTCGTGACAGGGAAGGAGAGAGAAGAGGTGAATATTGGTACTGTACGGAAAGAGAAGTAGCAAAGTGGGAGAGGAAGAGGAGACAGAGAAAGATACTAAAATAGATTAATGTACACACTCTGCTCATACATAGTCAGAGATGGAGTGTGATAGAGGCCTACACTTGAACTCACTGTTGGCACTCGGCAGCCCCTCCAAACACTTCCAAATGAATACTTCTCCTTCTCCTCCCACTCCATTAGAAAAGCATGAAATTGACCAAGTCAACCAGGCCTGAGAAAAGCTGATTTCCCCATGCTGTATGAAGGCACACTGAATGGAATGTCATTCTGGCATTGTAGCAAAAAACACTGATATATTTCACCCGGAACCTTGAGGGGGTTGTGCTGCCCGGATTGTCTATGTGTGTGTGTGTGTGTGTGTGTGTGTGTGTGTGTGTGTGTGTGTGTGTGTGTGTGTGTGTGTGTGTGTGTGTGTGTGTGTGTGTGTGTGTGTGTGTGTGTGTGTGTGTGTGTGTGTGTGTGTGTGTGTGTGTGTGTGTGTGTGTGTGTGTGTTTGGGGATTTTGATCATTTTTGAATACTCCCACATTTTTATTTAATATCTAGGTCCCAGAAAACCTGGCGGACTGCGCTGCGCAATTCACCAAAAATCTGTTTTTGTTCCCATGTGATGAAAGGCAATTCAAAACATCTTTATCTGCAGACGATGGGTTGAAATACGTTAAATGCAGCAATCCCTTGGCGGAAAAGGAAGAATGAATAAAGAAGAAGCAAAAGCATACCAAGTTATGAGAGAAATATACTGCATTCTGCTTGGATAACTGTGTATTTAAAAACATTAGACCCGTTTTCTTTCTATTACATTAGAATTTTGAACCCCCTTCCAGCCCCTTCCACAAACGCACACTTACACACTCCCCTTCCAACCCCCTTCTTCACACTCACACACACACACACACACACACACACACACACACACACACACACACACACACACACACACACACACACACACACACACACACACACACACACACACACACACACACACACACACACACACACACACACACACACACACACACACACACTCCCTGCCTTCTTGCACCGTATGGTTTCCATTGGTTCTGCTGCTGGGTTTTGTAAACAGCCCTAACTTGGTGTTTATGTCTGTATGCTTTCTCAGACTTCCGAATGAAAGCCCCTCTCCTCTCCTCTCCGCTCCTCTCCTCTCCTCTCCTCTCTCTCCTCTCCTCTCCTCTCCTCTCCTCTCCTCTCCTCTCTGTCGGTCCTCTTCTCCACTATGCTCGATCTGCATTCCACCGTGTGTCTGGCCTGTCACACTCCTGCTCTTGTCACGTGTGTTTAGGCTAGATCTGGACATGTGATCCCTCAGGAGCACGGTTAGCCACTTGTTTGCATTGCCAGTCCCCTAATACAATCCTAATCTATAGAACAAAGAGTTCATTTGATTTGTCGGCTTCTCTGATGTACTTAAAAGTGCAACTGGACACTGGCTGTTATGTGTTGGTAGGGTTTGCTGGCTGCTTGAGCACCGGTAGAATTAGTGAATTAAAATTCATATGGACATACATACAGACATACTGTACATACGGTTAATGTGACGTGGTGTGATCATAACAACATACAGGTACTCAAGTCCTTTTGTTCACCTGATTTAGAATTCCTCACAATCAAATGTCGACCACATTATCTACCAAGGGAATTCTCTTCGATTATAATCACAGCCGTATATATTCCCCCCCAAGCAGACACATCGATGGCTCTGAACAAACTTTATTTGACTCTTTGCAAATTGGAATCCATTTATCCGGAGGCTGCATTCATTGTAGCTGGGGATTTTAACAAGGCTAATCTGAAAACAAGACTCCCTAAATTTTATCAGCATATCGATTGCGCAACCAGGGCTGGAAAAACCTTGGATCACTGCTATTCTAACTTCCGCGACGCATATAAGGCCCTGCCCCGCCCTCCTTTCGGAAAAGCTGACCACGACTCCATTTTGTTGATCCCTGCCTACAGACCGAAACTAAAACAAGAATCTTCCGCGCTGAGGTCTGTTCAACGCTGGTCCGACCAAGCTGACTCCACACTCCAAGACTGCTTCCATCACGTGGACTGGGATATGTTTCGTATTGCGTCAGACAACAATATTGACGAATACGCTGATTCGGCGAGTGAGTTCATTAGAACGTGCGTTGAAGATGTCGTTCCCATAGCAATGATTAAAACATTCCCAAACCAGAAACCATGGATTGATGGCAGCATTCGCGTGAAACTGAAAGCCCGAACCACTGCTTTTAATCAGGGCAAGGTGACCGGAAACATGACCGAATACAAACAGTGTAACTATTCCCTCCGCAAGGCAATCAAACAAGCTAAGCGTCAGTATAGAGACAAAGTAGAAACTCAATTCAACGGCTCAGACACAAGAGGTATGTGGCAGGGTCTACAGTCAATCACGGATTACAAAAAGAAAACCAGCCCAGTCATGGACCAAGATGTCTTGCTCCCAGGCAGACTAAATCACTTTTTTGCCCGCTTTGAGGACAATACAGTGCCACTGACACGGCCCGCAAATAGAACATGCGGACTCTCCTTCACTGCAGCTGACGTGAGGAAAACATTTAAACGTGTTAACCCTCGCACGGCTGCAGGCCCAGACGGCATCCCCAGCCGCGCCCTCAGAGCATGCGCAGACCAGCTGGCTGGTGTGTTTACGGATATATTCAATCAATCCCTATCCCAGTCTGTTGTTCCCACATGCTTCAAGAGGGCCACCATTGTTCCTGTTCCCAAGAAAGCTAAGGTAACTGAGCTAAACGACTATCGCCCGTAGCACTCACTTCCATCATCATGAAGTACTTTGAGAGACTAGTCTGTAACGGCGTTCTTCGCTTGTCGAAAGAGAGTCGGACCGAAATGCAGCGTGGTGGTTACTCATGACTTTCATGAAAAAAAGCGACACATGAAATAACTATACAAATACAAAACAACAAACGGAACGTGAAACCTAATTACAGCCTATCTGGTGAAACTACACAGAGATAGGAACAATCACCCACAAAATACACAGTGAAACCCAGGCTACCTAAATATGGTTCCCCATCAGAGACAACAAGAATCACCTGACTCTGATTGAGAACCGCCTCAGGAAGCCAAGCCTATACTAGACACACCCCTAATCAAGCACAATCCCAATGCCTACAAAAACCCCAATACGACAATACAATAAACCCATGTCACACCCTGGCCTGAACAAATAATTAAAGAAAACACAAAATACTAAGACCAAAGCGTGACATAGTCAAGGACCATATCACCTCCAACCTACCTGACACCCTAGACCCACTCCAATTTGCTTACCGCCCAAATAGGTCCACAGACGATGCAATCTCAACCACACTGCACACTGCCCTAACCCATCTGGACAAGAGGAATACCTAGGTGAGAATGCTGTTCATCGACTACAGCTCGGCATTTAACACCATAGTGCCCTCCAAGCTCGTCATCAAGCTCGAGACCCTGGGTCTCGACCCCGCCCTGTGCAACTGGGTACTGGACTTCCTGACGGGCCGCCTGTGGTGAGGGTAGGCAACAACATATCCACCCCACTGATCCTCAACACTGGGGCCCCACAAGGGTGCGTTCTGAGCCCTCTCCTGTACTCCCTGTTCACCCACGACTGCGTGGCCACGCACACCTCCAACTCAATCATCAAGTTTGCGGACGACACAACAGTGGTAGGCTTGATTACCAACAACGACGAGACGGCCTACAGGGAGGAGGTGAGGGCCCTCGGAGTGTGGTGTCAGGAAAATAACCTCACACTCAACGTCAACAAAACTAAGGAGATGATTGTGGACTTCAGGAAACAGCAGAGGAACACCCCCTATCCACATTGATGGAACAGTAGTGGTAGTAAGTTTTAAGTTCCTCGGCATACACATCACAGACAAACTGAATTGGTCCACCCACACAGACAACATCGTGAAGAAGGCGCAGCAGCGCCTCTTCAACCTCAGGAGGCTGAAGAAATTCAGCTTGTCACCAAAAGCACTCACAAACTTCTACAGATGCACAATCGAGAGCATCCTGTCGGGCTGTATCACTGCCTGGTACGGCAACTGCTCCGCCCACAACCGTAAGGCTCTCCAGAGGGTAGTGAGGTCTGCACAACGCATCACCGGGGGCAAACTACCTGCCCTCCAGGACACCTACACCACCCGATGTCACAGGAAGGCCATAAAGATCATCAAGGACAACAACCACCCGAGCCACTGCCTGTTCACCCCGCTATCATCCAGAAGGCGAGGTCAGTACAGGTGCATCAAAGCTGGGACCGAGAGGCCATCAGACTGTTAAACAGCCACCACTAACATTGAGTGGCTGCTGCCAACACACTGACTCAACTCCAGCCACTTTAATAATGGGAATTGATGGGAAATTATGTCAAATATATCACTAGCCACTTTAAACAATGCTACTTAATATAATGTTTACATACCCTACATTATTCATGTCATATGTACATGTATATACTGTACTCTATATCATCTACTGCATCTTTATGTAATACATGTATCACTAGCCACTTTAACTATGCCACTTTTTTTTACATACTCATCTCATATGTATATACTGCACTCAATATCATCTACTGTATCTTGCCTATGCCGCTCTGTACCATCACTCATATAGCTTTATGTACATATTCTTTATCCCCTCACACTTGTGTCTATAAGGTAGTAGTTTTGGAATTGATAGCTAGATTACTTGTTGATTATTACTGCATTGTCGGAACTAGAAGCACAAGCATTTCGCTACACTCGCATTAACATCTGCTAACCATGTGTATGTGACAAATAAAATGTGATTTGATTTGATTTACAGGATTACACCATAAGTACTGTCTAGGAATGAGCACATTATATACTGGTTATGAAACATTCTTCTGCAGTACAGGTCTTCACTATTCATTGAGAGAGCAACCGGCCTACAATATGCATCCCAGCCTTCCACTGTGTAGTGTTTGTGTGCGTGTGCGTATGTGTGTGTGTGTGTGTGTGTGTGTGTGTGTGTGTGTGTGTGTGTGTGTGTGTGTGTGTGTGTGTGTGTGTGTGTGTGTGTGTGTGTGTGTGTGTGTGTGTGTGTGTGTGTGTGTGTGTGTGTGTGTGTGTGTGTGTGTGTTACCGTACTGTCACAGTGGAGAGGTTTGGATACAGGGCTGGAAAGAAAGGTCACGACCTTGGGAGTGAAGACAAGAGCAGGTCAGAGGAGAGGATGGAATGGAGATTGACCCTACTGCAGGCAGCTGCTACTGGAGAGACAGACAGCATGCGAGAGAGGTTAGACTGAGTGGTACACACACACACAAATGAACACACTTAATTCATACTCCATTGCACACACACTACCATTCAATCATGCACACTCACACACACCCTCTCTTTCACACACTCAGCTTGTTTGTATTAGGACAATCAGTAACCCTACTCTTGCCCCGGTCACAGGAAGTGAGGTCAGTAGTGAGATCATCTCTTTTATGTGTACCCCGGGTGTGTCCTTTCACTGTGTGATTAGGTTACAGCATCCAGACCAGCCAAAGCACAACTCTAGATAATGTCACAACCTCTCGCTATGTCTCCACCAATACACTACAGCCATACCATTCACGTTCCTTCATTCTCTCTCTCTCCTCCTTTTCAATCTTTCTCTCTCTAGCTAGCACTCTCTTTCTCTTTCTCTTTCTCTTTCTCTTTCTCTTTTTCCCTCCCTCCCTCCCTGCCTCCCTCCCTTTCTCTTTCAATTCAATTTGCTTTATTGGCATGATGTAACAATGTACATATTGCCTAAGCTTATTTGGATATTTACAATAAAAAAATGAGAATCAAAATTGTCAACGGGACAACAGTAACAGCAATAACCAAGGGTCAAAATAACCAGACATTCAACAATAACAATAAGCATACAGTAGAGGACATGTGCAGGATGATTGGTCTGTCAGACACTGTCCCTCAACTTATGGCAGGCAGCAATGTAGTGCGCTGTCAACCCACAGCTCTGCGTCCTCCCCCAACAGGACGGGTAGCTTACTCTCATCAGAGAGGTCTTTGAAACCTTGAATAAGGGTTTCAAATTTGTGGAAATGACACTCTCTAAATGTTTTATATTTTTTACATTTTGTCAGGAAATGCAGCTCCGTCTCAGGTTCTGCTGTTGTGCAGTGGTTGCACAGCCTTTCCTCTACAGGGAGCCAGGTTTTCCTGTGTCTACCCTTCTCAATGGCAAGGATGTGCTCACTGAGCCTGTACTTTGCCAATATTTTTCTAAGGTTTTGATCAGTAACCATGGTCAAATAGTTAGCCACAGTGTACTGTCAATTTAGGGCCAGATAGCACTGCATTTTTCTTTGTGTTTGTGCTTGTGTTTCCCAATAAGCACTATAGTTTTGTTTTGACTGTGTTGTTAATTTGGTTTACCCTCATTGATTGGATGTTCTGGTCCTGAGGCTTCAGTGTGTTAGTAGAACAGGTTTGTGAACTCAGGACCAGCTGGATGAGGGGACTCTTTTCTTTGCTCAGCTCTTGGCATTGCAGGGCTTTGTAATGATATGAGAAGGGGTCACTGTATTTTAGATGTTTCCAAAACTTAATTGCTATTTTTTTGAGTTTTTATTATTAGTGGATATTGGCCTAATTCTGCCCTGCATGCATTGTTTATAGTTTTCCTCTGGACATGTAGTAGAATTTTACAGAACTCTGCATGCAGGGTTTCACTGGGGTGTTTGTCCCATTTGATGAACTCTTGTTTTGCAAGTGGACCCCACACCTCGCTACCATAAAGTGCAATTGGTTCAATGATATATTCAATTAGTTTTAGCCAAATTTGAATAGGTATTTCAATTTCAATGAGCTTTTTAATGGTGTAGAATGCCCTGCGTGCTTTCTCTCTCAGTTCATTCACTGCCTCATTAAGGTGTCCAGTTATTTTCAAACCTAAGTAATTGTAGTGCGATAGGGGGCAAGGTGACAATCCTGGAAAACGCTTTGCCTGACATCAACAACAAGATAACCATAAACGGGCGCCTGGACGAAAACTTATTGACAGATGCGATGGAAACTATAGCATATGATAAAAAAGAAAATAGAGCATCTGGAAAACAGGGGGCAAAGGAATAATTGTGTTCTATTAAATCTGGGCGAAAAAGAAGAGGGAAACATGCCACTGATCCGCTACCTGCAAGACCGCTACCTGTCCACCGACAGGCCCAGAGAGAGAGAGAGAGAGAGAGAGAGAGAGAGACAGACACTGAGGCCCCCACCAGCAATCAGACATCCACCGCTCCCAATCACCATACGTTTCCTGAGATTCACCGACAAAGAACGAGTCCTACAGGCGGCGAAAAACAACACCATCACAGTGGGAACGCCAAACTCACTTTACACCAGGACCTGTCAGCTGGAGTACGTCGAAAGCGCCAAGAGTTTGACGAGGTGAAGAAATACTCAATTGACCGAGGCATCTTCAGGGGATTCAAATACCCAAACGAGCTCAGGATTCTTCACCAAGGAGCCTTGCGACACTCCCGAAGAGGCAAAACGTTTTTGAAAGACAATCCTGGTCAATGAGAAACAGACCAATGACTAAATGTGATTAATGCCATTACTAAAGGAGGTAAGACAACATAATATCCAGAGACCCGCCCCGCTAAATGTCACTATAGCTGTCCAATCTATATTTATTTTCCTTTAGCTGAGAGGGATGGGCTCTATAGCCTAACCTAGGCCTACTAATGTTTCAGCCTACTTTTATTTCCCTGGTTTTTGGTGCTATTATTACTTGGGGTTCCCTGTCCCCTGGGGAGGTATGTAGGTGGGACAGGTGTATTTCTCATCTTTCAAATCAAACAGTAGAGGCATAGCCATACTTATCTATAAGAATGTTCCATTCATAATTGACAAAAACATATCTGATCCGGAGGGATATTTATTTTGATAACTGGGTCACTATATGGTCAACCAATTACTATCTTAAACATATACGCCCCTAACACAGATACTCCTGCTTTCATGTCAAAAATTATAACCCTGTTTTAATGAGCATTGTGTTTCCTTTGGCGTGGTGGCGGAGATTTTAAATTGTACCCTTAACCCAACCCTAGACAAATCATCTCAAGTCCCCACCACAAATCCTAGATCCTGCAAAGATGTTGAACTCTCTTACTAAAGAGATGGGACTAATAGATATCTGGAGAGAGACTAATAGCTCATCTATAGACTATACATACTACTCTAATGTCCATAACACCTACTCCCGTATAGATTACATTTTTATCCCAAAGAGTTTCATAAATTCAGCCACATGTACAATCGGACCCATAGCACTTTCAGATCACGCCTTTGTCCACCTCCGCTTGGACCTCTGCAAAAACATCCCGAGGTCAAAGAGCTGGAAATTCAACACCTCCATGCTATCAAATCACGAGTTCCATACATTGGTAACTACATGGATAGACAACTACACACAAGACAATAAAGATTCTCCTGTTTCTCCGGCCACAATGTGGGACGCTGCTAAAGCCACACTAAGAGGTCATCTATGTCACGACTTTCGCCGAAGTCGGCCCTTCTCCTTGTTCGGGTGGTGTTCGGTGGTCGACGTCACCGGCTTTCTAGTCACCACCGATCCATTTTTCTGTTTTGTTTTGTTTAGTCTGATTACACACACACCTGTTTTACATTCCTCATTACATTCCCTATTTAACCATCTGACATACATTTCTGTTCTGTCCGTGATTGTTTATGTCGTTAGTGGTTGTGTTCGTGTTAGAGTTTTGTTGTATGTTCCATTTTGGAATTTTGCTTTATTCTTTGAGTAAACTCAGTTGGATTACTCCATACCTGTGTCCTGCGCCTGACTCCACTTTCACTCTGCACCCAATCGCTGACAATCTAATTGCATATGCTTCCTCTAAGAAAAAAGCAATGGAAGCACACAGGCTAGATCTTGAGAGGGAGCTGGAATGCTGTGAAAAAATACATAAACAATCCCTAGACAGCACCTCCTGGAGTCATCTTAAAGCAGCCAAAGCCAAACTGAATTTGGACTACACTCGGGAGATAAAAAAAGTTTTCTTTACTAAACAGAAATACCATGAGTATAGCAATAGGCCCAGTAGATTGCTTGCTTACTAATTAAAAAAGGAGCAGTCAGAGCGGACAATCATGGCTATCCGAACAGCAGAGGATGAGGTCACATATGACCCAAAAAAGATCAATCTAACTTTTCATGATTTTTACTGCAAACTATATACCTCTGAGAAAAAACACACAGAGGCAGAACTCCACTCTTTCCTTGAGGGAATCTCGCTACCTAAACTATCAGAGACCGACCAAGAAGATCTCAACTCCCCCTTCACTCCTGAGGAGATCCTGGAGGCAATTACCTCCATGCCACCTAATAAGTCCCCAGGCCCAGATGGATTCCCCAGAGAGTTCTACAAAGCTTTTCGGCTCCAGCTCAGCCCTATCTTCATGCCAACCAATGCTGGAGGATTTTGGCAAAAACGGAGTTCTCCCAGACTCAGTGCACATAGCTCGCATTACAGTGTTGCTCAAAAAGGACAAGGACCCCCTATCCTGCTCGTCCTTCCGGCCCATAAGCTTGTTGGATTTCGACTACAAAATAATTACCAAATTGCTCGCCAAAAAGACTAAACACTCTTATTCCCAAAATAATAAAAGCGGACCAAACTGGTCATTAGATCAGGTAGTGTTCCTGTGTGCGCATTTGTGTCCCCACAGCACATTTCCCTGGGCCTGGAAATGGCACGTCTCTTCCTCAAGGGTGGGGAAGATCTCCTCTGAGTAATATGGGGATTCTGAGGGGGATATATATTGTGCAAAGGAACACATATTTCTCTGTCAGTACAAGTTCTTTTTTCAGTTTTAACCAAATGTGATATTTACCAATTTTGAGGGGATTAATTTGATTTTGTATTTCGGATTTGTACCAAATGATCAGTCCTGCGGAGTCTCTGCCTCTATTGACAGAGCTGTGTTTCTGTGATGGCACAATTACCTCTCTGTAGCCTGTGGGACAGTGAGTGACAACGTCAGCCTTACACCATGTCTCCTGCAGAATGATTACCTCTCTGTAGCCTGTGGGACAGTGAGTGACAACGTCAGCCTTACACCATGTCTCCTGCAGAATGATTTAGCCTGTGGGACAGTGAGTCTGTACACCATGTCTCCTGCAGAATGCCTGTGGGACAGTGAGTGACAACGTCAGCCTTACACCATGTCTCCTGCAGAATGATTACCTCTCTGTAGCCTGTGGGACAGTGTCAGCCTTACACCATGTCTCCTGCAGAAATGTCAGCCTGTGGGACAGTTACACCATGTCTCCTGCAGAATGATTACCTCTCTGTAGCCTGTGGGACAGTGAGTGACAACGTCAGCCTTACACCATGTCTCCTGCAGAATGATTACCTCTCTGTAGCCTGTGGGACAGTGAGTGACAACGTCAGCCTTACACCATGTCTCCTGCAGAATGATTACCTCTCTGTAGCCTGTGGGACAGTGAGTGACAATGTCAGCCTTACACCATGTCTCCTGCAGAATGATTACCTCTCTGTAGCCTGTGGGACAGTGAGTGACAACGTCAGCCTTACACCATGTCTCCTGCAGAATGATTACCTCTCTGTAGCCTGTGGGACAGTGAGTGACAACGTCAGCCTTACACCATGTCTCCTGCAGAATGATTACCTCTCTGTAGCCTGTGGGACAGTGAGTGACAATGTCAGCCTTACACCATGTCTCCTGCAGAATGACTGTAGCCTGTGGGACAGTGAGTGACAACGTCAGCCTTACACCATGTCTCCTGCAGAATGATTACCTCTCTGTAGCCTGTGGGACAGTGAGTGACAACGTCAGCCTTACACCATGTCTCCTGCAGAATGATTACCTCTCTGTAGCCTGTGGGACAGTGACAACGTCAGCCTTACACCATGTCTCCTGCAGAATGATTACCTCTCTGTAGCCTGTGGGACAGTGAGTTCAGCCTTACACCATGTCTCCTGCAGAATGATTACCTCTCTGTAGCCTGTGGGACAGTGAGTGACAACGTCAGCCTTACACCATGTCTCCTGCAGAATGATTACCTCTCTGTAGCCTGTGGGACAGTGAGTGACAATGTCAGCCTTACACCATGTCTCCTGCAGAATGATTACCTCTCTGTAGCCTGTGGGACAGTGAGTGACAGTGAGTGACAACGTGACAGCCTTACACCATGTCTCCTGCAGAATGATTACCTCTCTGTAGCCTGTGGGACAGTGAGTGACAACGTCAGCCTTACACCATGTCTCCTGCAGAATGATTACCTCTCTGTAGCCTGTGGGACAGTGAGTGACAACGTCAGCCTTACACCATGTCTCCTGCAGAATGATGGCGTCAACATCTTTAAGATGTTTGTTGACCTCCAGTGCTAAACTCTTCAGTCCAAAGGTTGATGAGTTTAGGCCCTGAATGTTCAACTGATAGCGATTTCATGTTGCAAAAGAAAGAATAGAAGTCAGAAATACAGTAACTACTAACTAACAAGTTGTTAAGAGTGAGATAAACAGGATAACAGCTAACATTCTTTCTGTTGTATATACAAATATTCCTATTCATTGCATTGAACAAGTAAATTCTAGGACAATAGGTGTGTGTGTGTGTGTGTGTGTGTGTGTGTGTGTGTGTGTGTGTGTGTGTGTGTGTGTGTGTGTGTGCGTGTGTGTGTGTGTGTGTGTGTGTGTGCGTGCGTGCGTGTGTGTGTGTGTTTAGTGCAGATGTATTGGAGGAGCTGTTTAATCTCACTCAAGCCTACAGGGTTCTCCTGTCCTCTGACGACCTCCGAGTAGCTGCGCTGGTCCTGCTGTTGGACCCTGTGGAGTGGAGGAGGGTCAATTCTGGGCCGTGGGGCTTCCTCTCTGGTCGGGTAGGTGTGGTGGTCTGGTGCGGGGTAGTAGGCTGGGCCCGGTCCGGTCTGGCTAAGCCGATGGAAGCGGTGATGCTCTGGTGGTGGGTGGGGCCTGTGGAGTGCCCTGGGTCTGGTGGGGCGTTGAAGGGGCCTGGGGCTCCTTGGTGGTGCAGTAGTCTGGTAGGGGTCGCTGGGTGGTCCTATGTCCAGTGTGGCATGGGGTGTTTGTCTACCAAGTGCCACATCCTTTAGAGACTTGGCAAACATCCCTAATGCCTGCTTCCTCAGGTGGAAGTTGTCTTGCAGGTGCTCTAGAGTGATTGTTGTGTGGTGAGCAACGTGCACGTTCGGGAGTAGGCCACACCCTCTGGTGATGTCAGCGTTGACTTTCTCAATGGTACAGGGATGAAAGTCTTTGCAGGGCAGCAGAGTGGAGATGGTGATGTGGGAGTTGAGGAACCGCTCAGAGGCCCTCTCTGCTACTCTGTTGACCAGGCTGCCTACTCTCTCCTGCTCCTCTCGCACTCTGTTGGTGCTGGTGTGAATAATAATGTGGCCTGGTGTGCCAAAGTCAGGCTGGGACACGATGTGGGGTGCATCCTGTGTTTTTGGGCACCATATTTTGCACACCTTGTGGTGGGGGAAGAGTTTATCCTCTTGGATGAATTTCCCATTTGAGTCAATGAGGATTTACCAGATTAGTGGGTTTACGGTCTGGGTCTGGAGTACACAGGGCCTGTGTACATGGAGGTGTGTGGGTGTGTCAGAGGGGGCCAGGGAGCTTCTCTCTGTAGTAGATGTCCCCATGTGAGTCTCCTTGTTGACTGGGGTGTGGGTAAAGTGTTGTCGGTATGGGGGGGGGCTCTCCTCAGGGTGGCCTTTACCTCCTCAAGCACTGTGGTAAGGCTCTCTCTGAGCTCCTGGACAGAGTTCTTCATCTGGGTCCTGCACTGGTTGATCTGGTCCTGTAGAAGGTCTGGGCTGGTGGTGGTATAGCTGGGGGGCTGCTCCTTCAGCTCAGTAAACCATACTTCTAACAGAGCCAGCCTGTCTCTCAGCAGCTCATGTAACAGTATAACTTTAGACCGTCCCCTCGCCCATACCCGGGCACGAACCAGGGACCCTCTGCACACATCAACAACTGACACCCACAAAGCATCGTTACCCATCGCTCCACAAAAGCCGCGGCCCTTGCAGAGCAAGGGGAACTACTACTTCAAGGTCTCAGAGCAAGTGACATCACCGATTGAAACCGCTAACTAAGCTTAGCACCACCGCTAACCAAGCTAGCCGTTTCACATCCGTTACACTCAGTAACCCATACCTCTAACAGAGCCCGACTGTCTCTCAGCAGGCTGATGGTGTAACCCATACCTCTAACAGATCCGGACTGTCTCTCAGCAGGCTGATGGTGGTGTAGCTGGGGGGCTGCTCCTTCAGCTCAGTAACCCATACCTCTAACAGAGCCAGCCTGTCTCTCAGCAGGCTGATGGTAGTGTGGTCTTGGCTCTGGTGGTTGTAGGCAGGCAGGAAGGGGGAGGATAGTCCTGCAGTTGGGGTGCCTGAGGTGAGGGGAGAGGTCAGGGTGCTGTCCTTGTCTTTTTTTGCTTTCCTCCATATTCCTTAGAGTGGGGAAGTCCTGCACAAAAGAGCTGAGTGCAGCTTCACTGCCCTGTACCAAAACCACTGTCATGGTCCATGTTTACCATCAGAAACCTGTTTTACTGGTCCTTATTGCTGTCCTCAAAAATATGGATTTGCCTTCCTTTGCAGATGCCTTTCTTTGTGGTATAGCTGAAATGCCTGGTTACAGCTGTATGCCAGGCAGTAGTGTGGTCTGTGTAAAGTAACAATCCTGTTTTGCAAGCAATCTGCAAACAAAGTTTCTGGGTTCTCCCTCAGAATTTTGTTTAAAATTCATTCTTCCCCTCTCTGATTTGATTTTGCTGGGTATTCAAAAAGAAAAGGGGGAATGTCTCTGCCTCTGCTGCTGCTGGCACTGCCTCAGTGGCCATGTTGCTATGGTTACCACCAGTCAACAGTTGGCGATAGACAGTACGCTAGCTGACAGATTTTAATTTGGCTAGATACCACGATGAAGATTGGTCTTTTACCTCACTCTCTGTCAATCTTTACCTCCTCTGTCGATCTTCAGTTGTACAATTTGATTACCTATTTCTCTCTCTCTCCCCTCTCTCTCTCTCTTTCTCTCTCTCTCCCCTCTCTCTCTCTCTCTCTCTCTCTCTCTCTCTCTCTCTCTCTCTCTCTCTCTCTCTCTCTCTCTCTCTCTCCCTCTCTCTCTCTCTCTCTCTCTCTCTCTCTCTCTCTCTCTCTCTCTCTCTCTCTCTCTCTCTCTCTCTCTCTCTCTCTCTCTCTCTCTCTCCCTCTCTCTCTCTCTCTCTCTCTCCCTCTCTCTCTCTCTCTCTCTCTCTCTCTCTCTCTCTCTCTCTCTCTCTCTCTCTCTCTCTCTCTCAATTCAATTGACTTTATTGACATTGCAAGTTCATTATTACTTATATTGTCCAAGTATACATATCGAAAAATAAAAATAAAATAAAAATATGTATTTATATCTAATATATATATATATTTATATATAAATAAATGGTGGGACCAACAGCAATAATAATAGTCGTAGTGGACATGGGATTACCGTTATCAACAACTACAACAACAATATTAATGAGAACAACAATACATAAAAGCAATGGTAGTGGACCAGTGTCAACATGACTGAGAAGACACATGACGTGGTAGTGGACCAGTGTCAACATGACTGAGAAGACACATGACGTGGTAGTGGACCAGTGTCAACATGACTGAGAAGACACATGACGTGGTAGTGGACCAGTGTCAACATGACTGAGAAGACACATGACGTGGTAGTGGACCAGTGTCAACATGACTGAGAAGACACATGACGTGGTAGTAGACCAGTGTCAACATGACTGAGAAGACACATGACGTGGTAGTGGACCAGTGTCAACATGACTGAGAAGACACATGACGTGGTAGTGGACCAGTGTCAACATGACTGAGAAGACACATGACGTGGTAGTGGACCAGTGTCAACATGACTGAGAAGACACATGACGTGGTAGTGGACCAGTGTCAACATGACTGAGAAGACACATGACGTGGTAGTGGACCAGTGTCAACATGACTGAGAAGACACATGACGTGGTAGTGGACCAGTGTCAACATGACTGAGAAGACACATGACGTGGTAGTGGACCAGTGTCAACATGACTGAGAAGACACATGACGTGGTAGTGGACCAGTGTCAACATGACTGAGAAGACACATGACGTGGTAGTGGACCAGTGTCAACATGACTGAGAAGACACATGACGTGGTAGTGGACCAGTGTCAACATGACTGAGAAGACACATGACGTGGTAGTGGACCAGTGTCAACATGACTGAGAAGACACATGACGTGGTAGTGGACCAGTGTCAACATGACTGAGAAGACACATGACGTGGTAGTGGACCAGTGTCAACATGACTGAGAAGACACATGACGTGGTAGTGGACCAGTGTCAACATGACTGAGAAGACATCAGACATGGTATGAAAGACAAAACAAAACAAGATGGGAAATATTATCGACATTACTTTGCACTTTTGCACTGTTTTCATTTGACTGCCAAAACTGCACATTTTGATTTTTTCTTCATCTTTTATAGTTTCAAATTCTTTGTATTGAATTATAATTTTGGGAAAGAAATATTCTCTTAGATCTGAGTATTTGTCATAGTGTAATAGGAAATGCAGCTCCGTCTCTACCTCTCCCCTGGAGCAGAGTGAGCACAGCCTGTCCTTTCTGGGCAGCCAGGTTTGTCTGTGACGACCGGTCTCTATAGCCAGACTGTGCTCACTGAGTCTGTACCTAGTCAATGTTTTCCTCAGTTTTCTATCAGTCACAGTGGTCAGATAGTCAGCCACCATGTACTGTCTGTTTAGAGCCAAAGAGCATTGAAGTTTATTTTGATTTTTTGTGGTGTCTTTCCAAAAGGTGATATATTTTTATTTTTATTTTGTGATGATTTGGTTGGGACAGATTTTCTGAGTGCTGTCCTGAGGTTCTATGGGGTTGGTTTGGGTTTGTGAACTCAGCCTCAGAACCAGCTGGCTGAGGGGACTCTTCATTTTTTTAATCTCTTGACATTGTAGAGCTGTGTGATGGAATGTTTTCGGGTCACTTGTTTTTAGATGGTTGTAAAATTTGATGGCCCAATTCTGCTCTACATGCGTTATTTTGAGTTTTTCTTTGCACTTCCAATACAGTCTTGAAAAACCTCTGCGTGCAGTATTTCAATCGGATGTTTGTCCCATTTGGTAAATGCATTATTAAAGATAGGACCCCATACTTCACTGCCATATAGAGAAATTGGTCCTATAACTGATTGAACATTTTTGAGCCAGATTCTAATTGGAATTTCGATTTTGATGTTCCTTTTAATGGCATAGAATGCGCTTCTTGCTTTGTCTCTCAACTCATTCACAGCCATGTGAAAGCTACCTGTGTTGCTGATATTTAGTCCTAGATACTGTATGTGTAGTTTTTGCTGTGTTCTAATAGAACTGTGTCCAAATATAATTTATATTTGTCATCCTTATTTTCTGACCTTTTTGGAATATCATTATATTTGTTTGTTTTTAGGTTAATGGTCAGAGCCCAGTTCTGACAGAACCTGTGAAGACGATCTAGTTGCTGCTGTAACCCCTCTTTAGTGGGAGACAGCAGCACCAGGTCATCTGCGTACAGCAGACACTTGATTTCAGTGTTATGTAGGGTGATACCAGGTGCTGCCGATTCTTCTAATGTTTTTGCCAATTCATTAATGTACATTTTAAATAGTGTTGGACTTATTGGGCAGCCCTGTTTCAGTCATTTAAGTCATTTAGCAGACACTCTTATCCAGAGCGACTTACAAATTGGTGCATTCACCTTAAGACATCCAGTGGAACAGCCACTTTACAATAGTGCATCTAAATCTTTTAGGGGGTGAGAATGATTACTTATCCTATCCTAGGTATTCCTTAAAGAGGAGAAGAAGTCTGTTTGCTTGTTGCCAATTTTAACCGCACATTTGTTTTTAGTGTACATTGATTTAATAAAAGCATATGTTTTCAGTGGGTTGAGTCACAGATGTGATCTTCCTGTCTGGGTTGGCATCCCCCCCCCCTTGGTTTGTGCTGTGGCGGAGATCTTTGTGGGCTATACTCGGCCTTGTCTCAGGATGGTAAGATGGTGGTTGAAGATATCCCTCTAGTGCTGTGGGGGCTGTGCTTTGGAAAAGTGGGTGGGGTTATATCCTTCCTGTTTGGCCCTCTGTTACGGATACAGTTATCCTGTGTGTGTGTGTGTATCCTGTGTGTGTTTCTTTTCTCTCCTTCTCCTCACAGGTGAAAATCATCACTCCCCAATCAGTCAACAATCAATAATCAATCAGAAGACACACCTCCTCCTATTTCCTAACCTATCACAGTTCCTTCCCCATGGTTTAAAAACATATCAAGACCATTTCGAGGACAGCTTTTTTCCATCTACGTAATATTGCAAAAATCAGAAACTTTCTGTCCAAAAATGATGCAGAAAAATTAATCCATGCTTTTGTTACTTCTAGGTTAGACTACTGCAACGCTCTACTTTCCGGCTAACCGGATAAAGCACTAAATAAACTTCAGTTAGTGCTAAATACGGCTGCTAGAATCCTGACTAGAACCAAAAAATTTGAACATATTACTCCAGTGCTAGCCTCTCTACACTGGCTTCCTGTCAAAGCAAGGGCTGATTTCAAGGTTTTACTGCTAACCTACAAAGCATTACACAGGCTTGCTCCTACCTATCTCTCTGATTTGGTCCTGCCGTACATACCTACACGTATGCTACGGTCACAAGACGAGGCCTCCTAATTGTCCCTAGAATTTCTAAGCAAACAGCTGGAGGCAGGGCTTTCTCCTATAGAGCTCCGTTTTTATGGAACGGTCTGCCTACCCATGTCAGAGACGCAAACTCGGTCTCAACCTTTAAGTCTTTACTGAAGACTCATCTCTTCAGTGGGTCATATGATTGAGTGTAGTCTGGCCCAGGAGTGGAAAGGTGAACGGAAAGGCTCTGGAGCAACGAACCGCCCTTGCTGTCGCTGCCTGGCCAGTTCCCCTCTTTCCACTGGGATTCTCTGCCTCTAACCCTATTACAGGGGCTGAGTCACTGGCTTACTGGGGCTCTCTCATGCCGTCCCTGCAGGGATGCGTCACCTGAGTGGGTTGATTCACTGTTGTGGTCATCCTGCCTGGGTTGACGACCCCCCTTGTCTCAGGATGGTAAGTTGGTGGTTGAAGATATCCCTCTAGTGGTGTGCGGGCTGTGCTTTGGCAATGTGGGTGGGGTTATATCCCTCCTGTTTGGCCCTGTCCGGGGGTGTCCTCGAATGGGGCCACAGTGTCTCCTGAACCCTCCTGTCTCAGCCTCCAGTATTTATGCTGCAGTAGTTTATGTGTCGGGGGCTAGGGTCAGTTTGTTATATCTGGTGTACTTCTCCTGTCTTATCGGGGGTCCTGTGTGAATTTAAGTATGCTCTGTAAAATTCTCTCTTTCTCTATTTCTTTTCTCTCTCTCGGAGGACCTGAGCCCCAGGACCATGCCTCAAGACTACCTGGCATGATGACTCCTTGCTGTCCCCAGTCCACCTGGCTGTGATGCTGCTCCAGTTTCAACTGTTCTGCCTGCGGCTATGGAATCCTGACCTGTTCACCGGACGTGCTACCTGTCCCAGACCTGCTGTTTTCAACTCTCTAGAGACAGAAGGAGTGGTAGAGATACTCTTAATGATCGGCTATGAAAAGCCAACTGACATTTACTCCTGAGGTGCTGACTTGCTACAGCCTCGACAACGACTGTGATTATTATTATTTGACCATGCTGGTCATTTATGAACATTTGAACATCTTGGCCATGTTCTGTTATAATCTCCACCGGCACAGCCAGAAGAGGACTGGTCCCCCTCATAGCCTGGTTCATCTCTAGGTTTCTTCCTAGGTTTTGGCCCTTCTAGGGAGTTTTTCCTTGCCACTATGCTTCGACACCTGCATTGCTTGCTGTTTGAGGTTTTATGCTGGGTTTCTGAAGCCTGAAATGTGGCAAAAAGGTCGCAAAGTTCAAGGGGGCCGAATACTTTCGCAGGCACTGTAAATACATTTCAATACAACTTTCTATTAGTTTATAAAAAAGACCTTCGTGCCAAATTGAATCAAATGCTTTCTTGGTTTACTTGTTTATCAATTAGAGTGTGGAGGGTGTATATGTGGTCTGTTGTTGTAACGGCTGTTGGTGGAAGAAGGTGAGGACCAAGGTGCAGAGTGGTACGTGTTCATCCTTTTATTAATAGAACTGAACACTGATTAACAAAACAACAACGAGAACAATCGAAACAGTTCTGTCTGATGCAGACACAAAACAGAAAGCAAGTACCCACAAAACTCAGGTGGGAAAAGGCTACCTATGTATGGTTCTCAATCAGAGACAACGATAACCAGCTGCCTCTGATTGAGAACCATAAGGCCAAACAACAAAGAAATCCAAAACATAGAAAATGAACATAGAATGCCCACCTAACCAAAATAGAGAATAAAAACCTCTCTATGGCCAGGGCGTGACAGTTGTCACGATCATTTTAGAAATCCAATCTGGCTTCTGCTCAGGACGTTGTTCATCAAGGAAATGATGTAGTCTGCTATTTGTAATACTGCACAGGATTTTCCCAAAGTTGCTGTTAATGCAAATCCCTCTGTAATTATTTGGGTCAAATTTGTCCCCATTTTTATAGATTGGTGTGATCAATCCCTGGTTCCAAATATCGGGGAAAATACCTGCAGTGAGAATAATGTTGAAGAGTTTGAGTATAGCCAATTTGAATTCGTGGTCTGTATATTTGATCATTTCATTTAAAATACCATCAGCAGCACATGCCTTTTTGGGTTGAAGAGTGCATAGTTTTTCCAATAATTCTTCTTCTGTAATTGGGGTATCCACAGGATTCTGATAGTCTTTGACTGCTGATTCAAGGATTTGTAATGTTGCATGTATATATTTTTGTTCTGGGCTCTTTGTTATATTGCTGTAGAGGTTTGCAAAGTGATTTCTCATGATCCATGATCCAACCTCATGATGAGGTTGGTTTAATTTATTCAATTCTCCCAGAAGAGGTTTGATTCTATGGATTCCTCATTTCCATCCAGCTGATTTCTAATGTGCTGTTCCTTTTTTGTTCTTAGGTGTGTTTGTATCGCTTCAGTGTTTCCCCATATTGAAGGCGTATATTTTTGTTGGTGTAACAGCTTTCTTCCTGGGAAGGAGAGGCAGACCAAAATGCAGTGTGGTTATAGTTCATGGTTAAATAAGAGACACTTAACATGAACTAAATACAAAACAATAAACATGAAAACCGAAACAGTCCTAACTGGTGCAGAAAGCACAAAGACAGGAAACAACCACCCACAAAACAGGCTACCTAAATATGGTTGCCAATCAGAGACAAGGACTAACACCTGCCTCTGATTGAGAACCATATCAGGCCAAACATAGAAATAGACAAACTAGACACACAACATAGAATGCCCACCCAGCTCACGTCCTGACCAACACTAAAACAAGGAAAACACACAATAACTATGGTCAGAACGTGACAGTTGTCTGGTTCTCTGTGTTTTGATGTGATATATTTCTCAATTACTTTCTTAGATATTTGCAATCATAATGAAACAATTTTTAATTATCTGTTATTTCTGGTTTGCTCTTATGCTTCTTTAAATTAGCCAAGGAGGCTAATTTGTCAAATAATAAGTTTATGTTCCAAACA
Source organism: Oncorhynchus keta (assembly GCF_023373465.1). Classification (NCBI taxonomy): domain Eukaryota; kingdom Metazoa; phylum Chordata; class Actinopteri; order Salmoniformes; family Salmonidae; genus Oncorhynchus; species Oncorhynchus keta. Next base: position 54,751 of record NW_026280571.1, read on the forward strand.
GACAAATACTAATTGCTTTTTGGTAGATGTCTGTACTGTTTGCACTCCATCTATAGGCCTGTTTATTACCATGTAATTTATTGGGCCGTGATGCTTCATGGTTGGGTTCTGCTCTTCTCAGATACACTGTGGTTTTACTGTGGTCTGAGAGAGGTGTTAGTGGGCTGACTGTAAAGGCTCTGAGAGACTCTGCGTTTAGGTCGGTGAGAAGTAGTCACGATGCTGCTGCCAAGGGATGAGCTGTAGGTGTACCTACTAAAGAGTCCCTCTCAGCCTACCGTTGACTATGTACAGACCCAGTGTTCGACAGAGCTTCACGAGCTGTACCACATTTTTGTTTTCACTTTGTCATAGTTGTTTCTGTGAGGGTCTGTGGGGAGGGAAAGGTTGTTGCTTCCTGGTAGGTGTTTATCTCCATGACTGATAATAGTGTCTTGTTCTTCTGCTGTTCTAGCATTCAGGTCTCCACCGACCAGTACGTTGCCTTGGGCCTGAAAGTGACTGACTAATTTCCCCCTCTAGAATGGAGAAACTCTCTTTGTTGAAGTAGGGTCTCTGGGGGATGTATGTGGAGGAAATGGAGAAACTCTCTTCGTTGAAGTAGGGTGACTCTGAGCGGGGAATGTATGTGGCACAGAGGGAAGATGTTTTTATCTGTCAAGATAGTCTCCTTGTTGATTTTTAACCAGATAAAGAATTCTCCTGTTTTGATCAATTCGATTGAATGAATTAGTTCAGATTTATACCATATTAGCATTCCCCCTGAGTCTCTGCCCTGTCTGATTCCTTTTAATTTAGTGGATGGTATGATTCTCTCCTATAACCTAGTGGACAGCCAGTGGATGGTATGATTCTCTCCCTATAACCTAGTGGACAGCCAGTGGAAATATCACCTCTGCACCATATTTCCTGTAGTACTACAATATCAACATCTGCAATTTCTTTCAGGAAGTCTGGGTTTCTGCTCTTTAGTCCAAAAGCAGAGGACTTCAAACCTTGTAAATTCCAACATGCAACGTAAAAAGATTTCATAACTTTTTTCTTCTTTACCAAAAATGAGACAAACACTCACAATCCAACAAGAACTATTAAAATATGATTTTTCAATTAAAGTAAACTCTTATTATGCAAATGTGATTTGTTTATCATTTAAGATAGAGTTTGTGTCATGCCACTTGGGTTGGTGTAGTGTGAGGAAGGTGGAGTTCTTGTGCTCGTCTTACCTCGTCTTATCCTTACCTCGTCTTACCCTTTTAGCATTACACTACGACTCTGTGTGCATCCATTAATATATTGACAGTGGCTCTTGCTGCCACAAAGCAACCAAGATGGCATAGCAGTTCAGACGTCTTTTGTCCTCGTCTTGTCGTGTCCTATATATATTTACAACTTTTTTCACATACATTTTATTTTTTATTTTCCATCAACTCATCTTCAAAACATTCTCCTGCAACCCGCCTCACCCAATTTATATTTATAAAAAAGTATTATTTACCTCAAATCTGTAATCCTCCAAGAAGCTAGCCAGAAACTCCAAGAAGCTAGCCAGAAACTAGCCAGAAGCTAGCCAGGAGCTAGCCAGAAGCTAGCCCAGAAGCTAATCCAGAAGCTAATCAGAAGCTAGTTCAGAAACTAGTTAGCTTCTTTACTGGCAAATCGTTAGTATTCAGCTAACCACAGTTTGTGGTCATCAGCTATCCTTTAGCTCGAAAATCTATCGCCAGTTTTGTACGGCGCAGCGCGGCTTGGAACGGAACATACCGGACTAATTTTTCTCTCCATGTCCCTGGATTTCAACTGCTCTCTGGACATTCATACCCCGGATCTCGCAGCTAGCTAGCTGCTATCCGTGTGACTATCGGCTTTCGTCGATTCCGGAGCAAACATCAATTATTCCGGAGCTAGCCAGCTCCGTCACTCACTCCTGAGTTCCATCAATCACTCCTGGGCTGCAGTCACCTATCCGGACCTGTTTTACTGCCCACGCGGAGCCCCACCGGGCCTTCACAACTGGACTGCCGACGTTATCTACCCGAAGGAGATCCGGGTGGCTCCTCCGTCGCGACGTTACCTGAACGCCCATCTGCGGCCTGCTAACCGTTAGCTGTCTTACCGGCTGCTATCTGAATAGACAATCAGACAATTTATTTATTTTTCTTATTATTATGTTTCTTCTTGGGCCTCTATAACTATATCTATTTTATTTTTGTTGTTGTTGTGTGATTTGGATTAATCCCCTCTACCACACGGAACCCCACTAATCTACTGACGGAACGCAAGTGGTGGCTAACAACAGACCTCCATCCTATGCTAGTTTGCTACCGATTGCCTGGCTAGCTGTCTAAATCGCCGTGACCCCCAACCAACCTCTCCACTCACTGGACCCTTTTGATCACTCGACTAAGCATGCCTCTCCTTAATGTCAATATGTCTTGTCCATTGCTGTTCTGGTTAGTGTTTATTGGCTTATTTCACTGTAGAGCCTCTAGTCCTGCTCACTATACCTTATCCAACTTATTAGTTCCACCACCCCACATGACTTTATATGCCATTTAGTGCATATACTTCTCCTGGTTTCAATTATGTTTCTAGAGACAATATCTCTCTCTTCATCACTCAATACCTAGGTTTACCTCCACTGTATTCACATCCTACCATACCTTTGTCTGTACATTATACCTTGATGCTATTTTATCGCCCCCAGAAACCTCCTTTTACTCTCTGTTCCAGACGTTCTAGACGACCAATTCTTATTGCTTTTAGCCGCACCCTTATTCTACTCCTCCTATGTTCCTCTGGCGATGTAGAGGTGAATTCCTGCAGTGCCTAGCTCCACTCCTATTCCCCAGGCGCTCTCTTTTGACCACTTCCGTAACCATAATAGCCTTGGTTTCATGCATGTTAACATTAGAAGCCTCCTCCCTAAGTTTGTTCTATTCACAGCTTTAGCACACTCTGCCAACCCGGATGTTCTAGCTGTTTTTGAATCCTGGCTTAGGAAGACCACCAAAATTCAGAAATTTTAATTCCAAACTACAACATTTTCAGACAAGATAGAACTGCCAAAGGGGCGGTGTTGCAATCTACTGCAAAGATAGCCTGCAGAGTTCTGTCCTACTATCCAGGTCTGTACCCAAAACAATTTGAACTTCTACTTTTAAAAATCCACCTCTCTAAAAACAAGTCTCTCACCGTTGCCGCCTGCTATAGACCACCCTCTGCCCCCAGCTGTGCTCTGGACACCATATGTGAACTGATTGCCCCCCATCTATCTTCAGAGCTCGTGCTGCTAGGCGACCTAAACTGGAACATGCTTAACACCCCAGCCATCCTACAATCTAAACTTGATGCCCTCAATCTCACACAAATTATCAATGAACCTACCAGGTACCTCCCCAAAGCCTTAAACACGGGCACCCTCATAGATATCATCCTAACCAACTTCCCCTCTAAATACACCTCTGCTGTCTTCAACCAAGATCTCAGCGATCACTGCCTCATTGCCTGCATCCGTAATGGGTCAGCGGTCAAACGACCTCCACTCATCACTGTAAAACGCTCCCTGAAACACTTCAGCGAGCAGGCCTTTCTAATCGACCTGGCCGGGGTACCCTGGAAGGATATTGATCTCATCCCGTCAGTAGAGGATGCCTGGATATTTTTTTGAAATGCCTTCCTAACCATCTTAAATAAACATGCCCCATTCAAGAAATTTAGAACCAGGAAAAGATATAGCCCTTGGTTCTCCCCAGACCTGACTGCCCTTAATCAACACAAAACATCATATGGCGTTCTGCATCAAACAGCCCCAGTGATATGCAGCTGTTCAGGAAGCTATAAACCATTATACACAGGCAGTTAGAAAAGCAAAGGCTAGCTTTTCAAGCAGAAATTTGCTTCCTGCAACACTAACTCAAAAAGTTCTGGGACACTGTAAAGTCCATGGAGAATAAGAACACCTCCTCTCAGCTGCCCACTGCACTGAAGATAGGAAACACTGTCACCACTGATAAATCCACCATAATTGAGAATTTCAAGAAGCATTTTTCTACGGCTGGCCATGCTTTCCACCTGGCTACTCCTACCCCGGTCAACAGCACTGCACCCCCAACAGCAACTCGCCCAAGCCTTCCCTATTTCCCTTCTCCCAAATCCATTCAGCTGATGTTCTGAAAGAGCTGCAAATTCTGGACCCCTACAAATCAGCCAGGCTAGACATTCTGGACCCTTTCTTTCTAAAATGATCTGCCGAAATGGTTGCCACCTCTATTACTAGCCTGTTCAACCTCTCTTTCATGTCGTCTGAGATTCCCAAAGATTGGAAACCAGCTGCATACGTAGAATGTATCCCCTGTAAGTCGCAAAGCGTCTGGGGAAAGCAGCTGCGGTCATCCCCCTCTTCAAAGGGGGGACACTCTTCACCCAAACTGCTACAGACCTATATCTATCCTACCATACCTTTCTAAGGTCTTCAAAGCCAAGTCAACAAACAGATTACCGACCATTTCGAATCTCACCATACCTTCTCTGCTATGCAATCTGGTTTCAGAGCTGGTCATGGGTGCACCTCAGCCACGCTCAAGGTCCTAAACGATATCTTAACCGCCATCGATAAGAAACATTACTGTGCAGCCGTATTCATTGATCTGGCCAAGGCTTTCGACTCTGTCAATCACCACATCCTCATCGGCAGACTCGACAGCCTTGGTTTCTCAAATGATTGCCTCGCCTGGTTCACAACTACTTCTCTGATAGAGTTCAGTGCGTCAAATCGGAGGGTCTGCTGTCCGGACCTCTGGCAGTCTCTATGGGGGTGCCACAGGGTTTAATTCTTGGGCCGACTCTCTTCTCTGTATACATCAATGATGTTGCTCTTGCTGCTGGTGAGTCTCTGATCCACCTCTATGCAGACGACACCATTCTGTATACTTCCGGCCCTTCTTTGGAAACTGTGTTAACAACCCTCCAGGCAAGCTTCAATGCCATACAACTCTCCTTCTGTGGCCTCCAATTGCTCTTAAATACAAGTAAAACTAAATGCATGCTCTTCAACCGATCGCTACCTGCACCTACCCGCCTGTCCAACATCACAACTCTGGACGGCTCTGACTTAGAATACGTGGACAACTACAAATACTTAGGTGTCTGGTTAGACTGTAAACTCTCCTTCCAGGCCCATATCAAACATCTCCAATCCAAAGTTAAATCTAGAATTGGCTTCCTATTTCGCAACAAAGCATCCTTCACTCATGCTGCCAAACATACCCTTGTAAAACTGACCATCCTACCAATCCTCGACTTTGGCGATGTCATTTACAAAATAGCCTCCAATACCCTACTCAACAAATTGGATGCAGTCTATCACAGTGCGATCCGTTTTGTCACCAAAGCCCCATATACTACCCACCATTGCGACTTGTACGCTCTCGTTGGCTGGCCCTCGCTACATACTCGTCGCCAAACCCACTGGCTCCATGTCATCTACAAGACCCTGCTAGGTAAAGTCCCCCCTTATCTCAGCTCGCTGGTCACCATAGCATCTCCCACCTGTAGCACACGCTCCAGCAGGTATATCTCTCTAGTCACCCCCAAAACCAATTCTTTCTTTGGCCGCCTCTCCTTCCAGTTCTCTGCTGCCAATGACTGGAACGAACTACAAAATCTCTGAAACTGGAAACACTTATCTCCTCACTAGCTTTAAGTACCAACTGTCAGAGCAGCACACAGATTACTGCACCTGTACATAGCCCACCTATAATTTAGCCCAAACAACTACCTCTTTCCTAACTGTATTTAATTAATTTATTTATTTTGCTCCTTTGCACCCCATTATTTTTATTTCTACTTTGCACATTATTCCATGGCAAAACTACCATTCCAGTGTTTACTTGCTATATTGTATTTACTTTGCCACCATGGCCTTTTTTGCCTTTACCTCCCTTCTCACCTCATTTGCTCACATTGTATATAGACTTGTTTATACTGTATTATTGACTGTATGTTTGTTTTACCCCATGTGTAACTCTGTGTCGTTGTATCTGTCGAACTGCTTTGCTTTATCTTGGCCAGGTCGCAATTGTAAATGAGAACTTGTTCTCAACTTGCCTACCTGGTTAAATAAAGGTGAAATAAAAATAAAATAAAAATGACCCTCAGCCTATCATATGTGAGCACCCCCCATACTACTCCAGTACACCTATTGGCCCTTTTCACTCCCACCCTGTTAATACCAATTCATCACCTCTCACTTGCTGTATTTTTCTCTCCTTTACTATCTCCTCATGTTAAAACAGAAGTTCTCTCCTTCTTACTTGTGTTTCCTCTCTTTCTCCACTTCACCACCAAAGCCTTCCATCTCTCCTCATGTCATCATTTTCATCCTTTTTTGTTTTCTTGCTTCATAAAATGAAACACAAACATCAGCCATAACCTCAAGCAATACCGTATCGTAAATGATCCATTTATGTTGATAGCAGTGTGTTGACATTGTGGCTAGTGGTCCGTCCATTATATTGCGCCTACAGTACCCCGAGCATGGTATTTCAATGTTCCTGATTTGGACCCCTGTAAACCACATCATTCCCCCTGCTCTCAAATCAATAACCCTCATTCGTTCATTCAGTCAACAGCCCTCCCTTGTAAATCCCCTGATTTAGGGGGACGTATGTGTGTTCGTGCATGTGTGATTGACAACGACCTCACATATCCACCGCCTCCCACCCCCATCCTCTTCCTCTCCATATTGACCCTCATGTCAGCAGCCTGTCTAAGCTGCTTCCGTATCTCATCAATAGTGTCATGACTGTCCTGACCAGGTCAGGTTACAGGAGACCACAACCCTACAGATTATCTCTCAACCCCAACAGAGGAGGAGAGATCTAGGGTCTGAAGATGTGGGGGTTTTATGACCCCTCACGCCCCTGATAAATCCCAGGCCTGTTACTATGGAGAACCAGCCTCAGAACATTAAACATGAAATAAAGGGACTTTGGAACAATGGTTTCCATCGGCCACAATGGTGGTCATGATGATAGATGGGGGAATATGAAAATGTATGTCATTTTTATTTTGTTGTTAAAGGTTAATAGATGACGTTATTACGAAAACATTGTAATGTGAAGAGTTTTCCTAGTATATGTTTAATGTTGTACGTTGTATGGAAAATATCCAAATATCCAAAGAGAATGTTTTGGGGAAGATGAAATGTTAAGTTAGTTGTCTAAAATTGATTTGAATTAAATCTAGACCTTGCCTCATTAACTTGGTATGCTCAGAGAATTGCCCTAAAGACGGTTACGCCCACTTCTGACCCAAGGGTATAAAACCTGTGAGTATAGAATTTACAGGGAGACTACGTGACCCAAGCTGCAGCAAATGTCTAAAAAAATTCAACGAACACAGAACGCAACGCAAGTTTGAAGACAAAGAAATCCTTTTCTACCCAAGAACGGATGAGTAGCTGTGTCTAAGAGGGTGAATTCAAGTCGAACCACCTAGCCTCCATCTCCCATCGAATCGTGGTATCTAAAGGGTTTCATTCCTATGCTGTGAGTTCTGAGCTACAGAGCTGTCTGTCCTCAGAAGAGCCCTTCCAGAACAAGGGCGAGGAACAGACTCCTAAGCCAAAAGGACACTGACATCGGGAGGACGATCAGAAAGGTGCGCCGGAGAAGTGTGTCATCGAGCAGCCTGAACGGTCCCCTGAACAGTCTGTGCACAGAATCCTCTGAGATCTTCCCCACGTAATTATTATATTCTGACCCCATAAGAGTGGCAGTTTGGGGCAAGGCTAGGGTTAGAAGTAGGCATAGCTGACAAATTCACCAGAGAGGGGATGGAGGTAGAGAGAGAGAGGGGGATGGAGGTAGAGAGAGGAGGGTGGAGGTAGAGAGAGAGGGGGATGGAGGTAGAGAGAGAGTGGGGATGGAGGTAGAGAGAGAGGAGGGAGGAGTCAAATGTATGTTTTTCTCATGTACTTTAGAGAGAGGGGATGGAGGTTTTTCTCTCTCACTTTGAAATCCCCATTGTAGAGAGAGAGAGAGAGGAGGGGTAACACGCGATGGATAGTGGCGTTGGCCCGTTATGGAGGTAAGTTCTAATCAATGGCCTATAATGTAGAGAGAGGGGGTGGAGGTAGAGAGAGGGGGTGGAGGTAGAGAGAGAGAGGGATGGAGGTAGAGAGAGAGAGGGTGGAGGTAGAGAGGGATGGATGGAGGTAGCGAGAGAGAGGGGATGGAGGTAGAGAGAGAGGGATGGAGGGGGATGAGAGGTGGAGAGAGAGAGAGGGGGATGGAGGTAGAGAGAGAGGGATGGAGGTAGGGATGGAGGTAGAGAGAGAGGGGGATGGGGTAGAGAGAGAGAGAGGAGGGGGATGGAGGTAGAGAGAGAGGGATGGAGGTAGAGAGAGAGGGATGGAGGTAGAGAGAGAGAGGGGGATGGAGGTAGAGAGAGTGAGGGATGGAGGTAGAGGGGGGGGAGGTAGAGAGAGAGGGGGATGGAGGTAGAGAGAGAGGGGGAGGTAGAGAGAGAGGGATGGAGGGGGGTGGAGGTAGAGAGGGATGGAGGTAGAGAGAGGGTGGAGGTATGGAGAGAGAGAGGGGATGGAGGTAGAGAGAGAGAGGGGGGGATGGAGGTAGAGAGAGAGGGGGATGGAGGTAGGGGTGGAGGAGGCGAGAGAGAGGGGGATGGAGGTAGAGAGGAGGGGGATGGAGGTAGAGAGAGGGATGGAGGTAGAGAGAGAGAGGGGGGGATGGAGGTAGAGAGAGGGATGGAGGATGGAGGTAGGGGATGGAGGTAGAGAGAGAGGGGGTGGAGGCAGGGGATGGAGGTAGAGAGATGGCGGTAGAGAGAGGTATGGAGGTAGAGGGGATGGAGGTAGAGAGAGAGGGGGATGGAGGTAGAGAGAGGGGGATGGAGAGAGAGGAGGTAGATGGAGGGATGGAGGTAGAGAGGGATGGAGGTAGAGAGAGAGGGGGATGGAGGTAGAGAGAGAGGGATGGAGGTAGAGAGAGAGAGGGGGATGGAGGTAGAGAGAGAGGAGGGATGGAGGTAGAGAGAGAGGGGGGATGGAGGTAGAGAGGGATGGAGGTAGAGAGAGAGGGGATGGAGGTAGAGAGAGATGGGGGGATGGAGGTAGAGAGAGGGGATGGAGGTAGAGAGAGAGGGGGATGGAGGTAGAGAGAGAGGGATGGAGAGAGAGAGGGGGATGGAGGTAGAGAGAGAGGGGATGGAGAGAGAGAGGGGGATGGAGGGGGATGAGGTGGGGAGAGAGAGAGAGGGGGATGGAGGTAGAGAGAGAGGGGGATGGAGGTAGAGAGGAGGGGATGGAGGAGAGAGGGGGATGGAGGTAGAGAGAGAGGAGGGGATGGAGGTAGAGAGGGGATGGAGGTAGAGAGGGGGGGATGGAGGTAGAGAGAGGGGATGGAGGTAGAGGGGATGGAGGTAGAGAGAGGGGGATGGAGGTAGAGAGAGAGGGGGGATGGAGGTAGAGAGAGATGGAGGTAGAGAGAGGAGAGAGAGAGGGGATGGAGGTAGAGAGAGAGGGGGGATGGAGGAGAGAGGAGGTATGGAGGAGAGAGGATGGAGGTAGAGAGAGAGGGGATGGAGGTAGAGAGAGAGGGATGGATGGAGAGGAGAGAGAGGGGGATGGAGGTAGAGAGAGAGGATGGAGGTAGAGAGAGAGGGGGATGGAGGTAGAGAGAGAGGAGGTATGAGGTAGAGAGAGGGGGGTGGAGGTAGAGAGAGAGGGGGATGGAGGTAGAGAGAGGGGGATGGAGGTAGAGAGAGGGGGATGGAGGTAGAGAGAGGAGGGATGGAGGTAGAGAGAGGGGGATGGAGGTAGGGGGATGGAGGTAGAGAGAGGGGGGGAGGTAGAGAGAGGGGGATGGAGGAGGAGGGATGGGGTAGGGAGGAGAGAGAGGGGGATGGAGGTAGAGAGAGGGGATGGAGGTAGAGAGAGAGGGGGATGGAGGTAGAGAGAGAGGGGGATGGAGAGAGATGGAGGGTGGAGGTAGAGAGAGAGGGGATGGAGGCAGAGAGAGGGATGGAGGTAGAGAGAGGGGATGGAGGTAGAGAGAGAGGGGGATGGAGGTAGAGAGAGAGAGGATGGAGGTAGAGAGAGGGGATGGAGGTAGAGAGAGAGGGGGTGGAGGTAGAGAGAGGGGGATGGAGGTAGAGAGAGAGAGGGGATGGAGGTAGAGAGAGGGATGGAGGTAGAGAGAGAGGGGGATGGAGGTAGAGAGAGAGGGGGATGGAGGTAGAGAGAGAGGATGGAGGTAGAGAGGATGGAGGTAGAGAGAGAGGAGGGGATGGAGGTAGAGAGAGGGGATGGAGGTAGAGAGGAGGATGGAGGTAGAGAGAGATGGAGTAGGGGGTGGAGGGAGAGAGAGAGGGGGATGGAGGTGGAGAGAGAGAGGAGGGGGATGGAGGTAGAGAGAGAGGGGATGGAGGTAGAGAGAGGGGATGGAGGTAGAGAGAGAGGGGATGGAGGTAGAGAGAGAGAGGGATGGAGGTAGAGAGAGGGGGGGTGGAGGTAGAGAGGGATAGAGAGAGAGGGGATGGAGGTAGAGAGAGAGAGAGGGGGGGATGGAGGTAGAGAGAGGGGATGGAGGTAGAGAGAGAGGGATAGAGAGGGGGAGAGAGAGAGGGGGATGGAGGTAGAGAGAGAGGGGGATGGAGGTAGAGAGGAGGGGTGGGGAGTGGAGGTAGAGAGAGGGGAGGAGGGGATGGAGGTAGAGAGAGGGGGATGGAGGTAGAGAGGGGGATGGAGGTAGAGAGAGAGGATGGAGGGGTGGAGGTAGAGAGAGAGGGGGGATGGATGGAGGTAGAGAGAGAGGGGATGGAGGTAGAGAGAGGAGGGATGGAGGTCAGAGAGAGAGAGGTAGAGAGAGGGATGGGGTGACAGAGGATGGAGGAGGGTGGAGGTAGAGAGAGAGGGGATGGAGGGGGATGGAGAGAGAGGGATGGAGGTGGAGGAGGCGGGGTGGAGGTAGAGAGAGGATGGATGGAGGTAGAGAGGAGGTAGAGAGAGAGGGGGATGGGGTGGAGGTAGAGAGAGAGAGGGGATGGAGGTGGAGGTGGAGAGAGAGAGGGGGGAGGTGGAGGTGGAGAGAGAGAGGAGGGTGGAGGTAGGGGGATGGAGAGAGGAGATGGAGGGGATGGAGGAGGAGGGTGGAGGTAGAGAGAGAGGGGATGGATGGAGGTGGGTGGATAGGTAGAGAGAGGAGGATGGAGGTAGAGAGGGTGGAGGTAGAGAGAGAGGGGGTGGATGGAGAGAGGGATGGAGGAGAGAGAGGGGGATGACAGATGGGTGCAAAGAAGAGAGAGCTGCAGAGTTCAGCCCTGCAGAGAAGAGAAAGCCCTGATTTAAACTCTCAGATCTAAGGGGGATGACAGCTTTTTCCAATTGATGTGTGTGTATGTGTGCGTGTTCATGCGTGTGCATGCTTGCGTTCTGTGTGCTTGCATGCTCGTGTTGCATGTGTCTGGCCCCTTGCCAATATTTACTCAAGGTTCCTTTCTACTCAGTCTGGACCAGAGGGACCGTCCCTCCACCTGTTTTCATTTGATTCTCCTCTATACAAGCCACCTCATTCCTGTTCATCTCCATGGCTCGTACAGTTCAGTGTGATAATCACAGGATCTCACTGTGTTTGTTTGGGTGGGTGTCATCCTGCACTCTCACTGTTCTGATGTACATATTGACTCAATGTTCAAGACAATGTTTTGAACAAATCTAAAACAAATAGACAGACGTTAGAAGACGATGAACGTATTAAAGATCAGTTGTTCATTATAAATGTAATAAATGTTCTAAACATTATAAACAGCTGTCTCTGTGTGTTTACTTAGTTATTTCTCAAACGACAAGTAGAATAGTTGAATGACCCCAGACAGAGAGGCTTCCTATTCCTGTAGTACTACGTTTGAGCAGGGCCTTGTGAGATGCAGTCTATGAGGACTGATTTGTTCTCTATTTCTGTTTGGGAGCAGATGAAATCCCATCCCTCCATCCATCCTGAGTAGCTCAGACTGCTCCCTCCGCCCGGTCGTAATTTATTTACTTCCTCTTTCGCTGGGCTTGGCGGTGATGTCTAGTGGAGAGGCCAGAGGTCACCTCTGCCAGGTGTGCTGGTACTCTGCAGATCTCTCTTCTAATGTCTGCTTCTGAACTCCACACATTTAACAAAACAATTGCCAGATGGAAAGGTGTCATGGAAAGGTATCTAATGTGACAGACCGGCTCAAAGTAATTCTGCGAGCACACTAGGCTCGTAATTTAACAATTTTATTCATATTTACAGATGGCATACAAATTTGTTATTAAGGCACATGAATGTTCACATGTTCGAGAAGACATTTTGCCAAAAACACATTTAGAAAAAGTTTAGGTTCCAACAGCTCTTCTGTGAAGTAGTGACTCACTACATATGCCTGCTTTCCTGAAACGGGTCATCAATGTGGTCATTACTGGATATATTGCATGGTTTTAATCAACATAATCTTGTACTGTATATTTCGGCTATATTTTAAAACCTAAAATATGATAAAGGTTTGGTAGTAGTGTTTTTTTTATCATTAGGGACAGACCCTGTTGTCTATCTGCTACTAACCAGAGAGAAGAGACCGGGAGGTCACGAGCTTAACCTAAAATGGAGGATGAGTTAGTGACTGTCTCACCAAGTGAAGCATGACTCAGGGGTGACGTTTACACTTAAACACACGCACCGCGTGATGGAGTAGTGAGCACACACACACACACACACACACACACACACACACACACACACACACACACACACACACACACACACACACACACACACACCTTATAGTATGGAACAGTGCATGTCTCCTTGGAGATATCCAAAACATTCAACATATAGTCCAGATCTAAAGCTGATTTTCCAGTGAAAACAGACTAAACGTTTTAGGGTCTCTTCTCTTTAAACCACTGCAGTAGATTTCAGGGCCTGTGATTTTAATGAGAGGCCAATGAGAGGGTCCTGGTGGAGGCAGGGTTTAACAAGCATTGGAGGAACATTGGTGGATGCTTAAGGGATGTGGTATGCTTTTGCTCTAGATGCTTTGTGTTAAGTAGGGGTCAGGGATGGTCAGAGCCTCTTCCTTATCCGTCTGTTGGGAGGGAGGAATGGAGAGAGAGAAGGGGGTGTATGCGTGTATAATATTGGTGTTGACATCACAGTGGATGATGGTAGTAGGTGAAAGGGACAGAGGGAGACAAATCGTAGTTAAGCGTCCATGTTTCTCTGTTTGGCTGTCTTCTTACATTTCCATTAAACTCTCCCCTTGCTTTGTGTGTGTGTGTGTGTGTGTGTGTGTGTGTGTGTGTGTGTGTGTGTGTGTGTGTGTGTGTGTGTGTGTGTGTGTGTGTGTGTGTGTGACTAGGCCACATGGAAAACATTGTGTAAACGTCAAGTCACATAGAGCCTGAGGGGAACTCAGCCAACATAGGGAATGGCAGACTTTAGAAATTACTTTTCAAACACTCTATTTTAGTATGTGCCCTTCTGTACTACTGTCTCTCTCACTCAATTCAGTTCAATTCAATTTAAGGGTTTTATTGGCATGGGAAATGTATGTTTTACATTGCCAAAGCAAGTGAAATCGATAATAAACTAAATTGAAATAAACAATACAAAACTAACAGTAAACATTACACTGACAAAAGTTCCAATAGAATAAAGACATTTCAAATGTCATATTGTGTTTGTATACAGTGTTGTAATAATGTGCAAATACTTAAAGTACAAAAGGGAAAATAAAGAAACATAAATATGGGCTGTATTTACAATGGTGTTTGTTCTTCACTGGTTGCCCTTTTCTTGTGGCAACAGGTCACAAATCTTGCTACTATGACTGCACATTGGTATTTCACCCAATAGATATGGGAGTTTATCAAAATTGGATTTGTTTTCAAATTCTTTGTGGGTCTGTGTAATCTGAGGGAAATATGTATCCCTAATATGGTCATACATTTGGATAGAAAGGAAGTGCAGGAAGTGGAAGTTCAGTTCAGTTTCCACCTCATTTTGTGGGCTGTGTGCACATAGCCTGTCTTCTCTTGAGAGCCAGGTGTGCCTTGTGCACTCTTTCTCAATAGCAAGTCTATGCTCACTGAGTCTGTACATAGTCAAAGATTTCCTCCAATTTAGGTCAGTCACGGTGGTCAGGTATTCTGACGCTGTGCACTCTCTGTTTCGGACAAAATAGCATTCTAGTTTGCTCTGTTTTTTGTAAATTTTTTCCAATGTGTCAAGTAATTATCTTATTGTTTTCTCATGATTTGGTTGGGTCTAATTGTGTTTCTGTCCTGGGGCTCTGTGGGGTCTGTTTTTGAACAGAGCCTCAGGACCAGTTTGCTTAGAGGGCTCTTCTCCAGGCTAATTTCTCTGTAAGTGATTGCTTTGTTATGGAAGGTTTGGAATCGCTTCCTTTTAGGTGGTTGTGGAATTTAACGGCTCTCTTCTGGATTTTGATAATTAGAGGGTATCGGCATTATTCTGCTCTGCATGCATTATTTGGCATTTTATGTAATACACTGAGGATATTTTTGCAGAATTCTGCATGCAGATTCTCAATTTGGTGTTTGTGTCACGCCCTGACCTTAGTTATCTTTGTTTTCTTTATTATTTTGGTTAGGTCAGGGTGTGACGAGGGTGGTATGTGTGTTTTAAACTTGTCTAGGGTTTTTTGTACATCTATGGGGTTTTGGTTTGTCTAGGTAAATGTAGGTCTATGGTTCCCAATCAGAGGCAGCTGTTTATCGTTGTCTCTGGTTGGGGATCCTATATAGGTTGCCATTTTCCATGTAGGTTTTGTGGGTTATTGTCTATGTGTAGTTGCCTGTCAGTACTCGTGTCGCATAGCGTCACGGTTGTTTTGTATAGTTTGTTCAGTGTTTATTCTTCATTAAAAGAAGTATGTATTCTTATCACGCTGCGCCTTGGTCTCCTCGTTATGACGAACGTGACAGAATAACCCACCAAACCAGGACCAAGCAGCGTGAAAAGGAGGAACAGCGCTTAATGGGGAAATGGACCTGGGAGGAGATATTAGATGGTGCAGGACCCTGGACACAGCCGGGGGAGTATCGCCGTCCTGTGGAGGAGTTAGAGGCAGCGAAAGTGGAACGGCGATACTACGAGGATTAATACTGGAGAATAGAGGAACACCGACGATATGAGGGTACACGGCTAGCAAGGAATCCCGAGAGGCAGCCCCAAGATGTTTTTTTGGGGGAACAAATGAGCCAACTCCTCGTGCTTACCGTGGGGAGCGTGTAACTGGTCAGGCACCATGTTCTGCAGAGATGCGCATGGTGTCTCTCGTGCCCTATTCTAGCCAGATGCGCTCTATTCCAGCTCCTCGCATTTGCGGGCTAGAATGGGCATCCAGCCAGGATGTATTGAGCCAGCTCCATGGTCCAGTGTATCCTGTGCCTCCTCCCCGCACTCGCCCTGAGGTACGTGTCACCAGCCCAGTACCACCAGTGCCAAAACCACACAGCAGGCTTCCTGTGCACCTCCAGAGCCCAGTACGCGCTGTTCCTCCTCCCCACACTCGCCCTGAGGTTCGTGTCACCAGCCCAGTACCACCAGTGCCAAAACCACACAGCAGGCTTCCTGTGCGCCTCCAGAGCCCAGTACGCTCTGTTCCTCCTCCCCGCACTCGCCCTGAGGTACGTGTCACCAGTCCGGTACCACCAGTGCCGGCACCACGCACCAGGCCTCCAGTGCACCTCCAGGGTCCAGTATGCTTGGTTCCTCCTCCCGCACTCGCCCTGAGGTGCGTGTCACCAGCCGGTACCACCAGTGCCGGCACCACGCACCAGGCCTATAGTGCGCCTCGGCAGTCCAGTTCGCCCTGCCTCGGCAGTCGAGAGCGTCCGGCGACAGTACCCAGTCCAGAGCGTCCGGCGACAGTACCCAGTCCAGAGCGTCCGGCGACAGTACCCAGTCCAGAGCGTCCGGCGACAGTACCCAGTCCAGAGCGTCAGGCGACAGTACCCAGTCCAGAGCGTCAGGCGACAGTACCCAGTCCAGAGCGTCCGGCGACAGTACCCAGTCCAGAGCGTCCGGCGACAGTACCCAGTCCAGAGCGTCAGGCGACAGTACCCAGTCCAGAGCGGGCCCAGGTCTGACAGAATCTGTGCAGAAGGTCTAGGTGCTGCTGTAGGCACTCCTTGTTTGGGGACAGAAGCACCAGATCATCAGCAAACAGTAGACACTTGATTTTAGTATGGTGAGGCCGTATAATATAGACGTTTCTAGTGCCCTCACCAATTCGTTGATATATATGCTGAAGAGGGTTGGGCTTAAGGTGCATCCCTGTCTCACCCTGTGGAAACAAATGTGTTTTTTGTCCATTTTAACTGCACACTTGTTGTTTGTGTACATGTATTTTATAATGTTGTATGTTTTTCCCCTAGCACCACTTTCCATTAATTTGTATAGCAGGCCCTCATGCCAAATTGAGTCTTAAGCTTTTTTGAAATCAACAAAGCATGAGAAGACTTTGCCTTTGTTTGTTTATTTAACTAGGCAAGTCAGTTAAGAACAAATTCTTATTTTCAAGGACGGCCTAGGAACAGTGGATTAACTGCCTTGTTCAGGGGCAGAAGGACAGATTTGTACCTTGTCAGCTCGGGGAGTCAATCTAGCAACCTTTTGTTTACTGGTCCGCTGCTCTAACCACTAGGCTACCTTCCGCTCCCAATTAGAGTGTGCAGGGTACGGTTATTTGGTAAAAAGCCAATTTGACATTTGCTCAGAACATTGTTTTCACTGAGGAAATTTATGAGTCTGCTGTTACTGATAAGACAGAGGATTTTCGCAAGGTTGCTGTTGCTGCATATCGCACGGTAGTTATTGGGATCAAATTTGTCTCCACTTTTGTGGATTTGGATTGGGGTGATCAGTCCTTGGATCTAAATATTGGGGAAGATGCCAGAGCTGAGGATGTTGAAGAGTTTCATTATAGCCAATTGGAATTTGTTGTCTGTATATGTTATCTTTTCATTTACGATACCATCTACACCCAGGTCTTTTTGTAGGGTAATTGTCCTGTAGTTCATTCAATGTAATCGGAGAATCAAGTGGTTTCTGGAAGTCTTTAAAAATTGATTCTAAGATTTGTATTTGATCAAGTACAGTTCAGTTGAAGTCGGAAGTTTACATACACCTTAGCCAAATACATTTAAACTCGGTTTTCTAATTCCTGACATTTAATCGTAGTAAAAATTCCCTGTCTTAGGTCAGTTAGGATCACCACTTTATTTTAAGAATGTGAAATGTTAGAAAAATAGTAGAGTGATTTCTTTCAGCTTTTATTTATTTCATCACATTCCCAGTGGGTCAGTTAGTATTTGGTAGCATTGTCTTTAAATTGTTAAACATGGGTCAAACATTTCAGGCAGCTTTCCACAAGCTTTCCACAATAAGTTGGGTGAATTTCGGCCCATTCTTCCTGACAGAGCTGGTGTAACTGAGTCAGGTTTGTAGGCCTCCTTGCTCACACACGCTTTTTCAGTTCTGCCCACACATTTTCTATGGGATTGAGGTCAGGGCTTTGTGATGGCCACTCCAATAGCTTGACTTTGTTGTCCTTAAGCCATTTTGCCACAACTTTGGAAGTATGGTTGGGGTCATTGTCCATTTGGAAGACCCATTTGCAACCAAGCTTTAACTGACGTTTAACTGACGTCTTGAGATGTTGCTTCAATACATCCAGATATATATTTTTGCACCAGTCCCTCCTGCAGCAAAGCACCCACACAACACGATGCTGCCACCCCTGTGCTTCATGGTTGGGAAGGTGTTCTTCAGCCTGCAAGCCTCCCCCTTTTCCTCCAAACATAACGATGGTCATTATGGCCAAACAGTTCTATTCTTGTTTCATCAGACCAGACGACATTTCTCCAAAAGTACGATCTTTGTCCCCATGCGCAGTTGTAAATCATAGTCTGGCTTTTTTTTTTAATGGCGTTTTTTGAGCAGTGGCTTCTTCCTTGCTGAGCGGCCTTTCAGGTTATGTTGCTATAGGACTTGTTTTACTGTGGATAATAGATACTTTTGTACCTGTTTCCTCCAGCATCTTCACAAGGTCCTTTGCTGTTGTTCTGGGATTGATTTTCACTTTTCGCACTAAAGTAAATTAATCTCTAGCAGACCGAACACGTCTCCTTCCTGAGTGGTATGACGGCTGCGTGGTCCCATTATGTTTATGCTTGCATACTTTTGTTTGTACAGATGAACATGGCACCTTCAGGCACTTGGAAATTGCTCCCAAGGATGAACCAGTCTGTGGAGGTCTACCATTTTCTTCTGAGGTCTTGGCTGATTTCTTTTCCCCATGATGTCAAGCAAGAGGCACTGAGTTTGAAGGTAGGCCTTGAAATAAATCCACAGGTACACCTCCAATTGACACAAATGATGTCAATTAGCCTATCAGAAGCTTCTAAAGCCATGACATAATTTTCTGGAATTTTCCAAGGTGTTTAAAGGCACAGTCAACTTAGTGTATGTAAACTTCTGACCCACTGGAAATGTGATACAGTAAATTATAAGTGAAATAATCTCTCTGTAAACAATTGTTGGAAAAGTTGCTTGTGTCATGCACAAAGTAGATGTCCTAACCAACTTGCCAAAACTATAGTTTGTTAACATGTTGTAACGGTTTTGACTTGAGGTTATTATTTATAGGGGTGCCAGGTAGGTTGTGCCTACCAGAGAAAACATTGGTTTCTCCTTTTAGTTTGGGTGGGAATGAGTCCCATCTGGTCCGTCAAGTCTACACCAATACAAAGGACGTATGTAAAAGTCAGGAGGGAAATAAACTTTTCATAAACCCTTAAAACATTGAAAAGAACTTCAAAAACAACTATATTCTGTTGCGTGGGTTGTATTAGCAACAACAATGATTACACACACATATAATAATATCACAATGAGTTCTGGTTCCTCCAGAAATGTCCTGTACCTCGGGCCTAAAAAGAGTCCAGCCCGGTAAAGGAGTTCAGTGAACTCAAGTGACTTTTGTCACGCGATGTTTGTCCGTTCATTCAGTGTAGCGTAAACCCAGTATTAAACATACAATCAATATAACAATTACTTTACCACAGAACCTTAAAGCGGATCAACTCTTAATTAAGTCCTCAACTACCACTAACTACACAAATCACAGTATACATCACATCCAAACAAATGAAATACCGTATACAAAAAGGTGGTAGTCAGTCGGTCAGTCAGACAATCCAATCCGCCAATAGATCTCCAGCGGAGAAAGGCCACGAAGAACGAGGAGGTGTAGTCCAGGGACGCAAAGAGTGGATCCGATCCTGGGTAAACTCTCTTAAGCTACAAAACACACGTTTAACGGCAACAAAACAAACGGAATCGAGAAGCTTCGGAACTGAGGGTTGAACACATCCTCATGCACGTCTCCATCACAACCCCACTTTCGCACAGCTGATGCTGGCTATTTAATTGGGAATTAAAGGGAAAGCGCCCTATTGCAAGGAGCTGCACTGAGACGGTTCAGAAAAATTCAGGGCCGTCACACACCCCCTCCCCTGGAAAAAGCCGACCATTGCCCTGGAAGGCACATCTTGGTCGGGGAAACCGAGAAAGGTCTCCTCATCACTTTCCTCTACAAAAATATTCATTACTTTTTGGAGCTCACGCTCCTCAGCTGAGGGGTCACAGGCCTTAAGGTGCGAGACTTCTGGGTCTGGGAATCCGAGAAAAGTCTCCTCACTTTCCTCTTCAAAGATATCCAGGACCTTGCGGCGCTCAATCGCCTCCAATTCCTCAGCCGAGGGTAACAGGCCTTAAGGCGTGAGACATGGACGATGCGCATATCTTCACCTGTGTCCTCTTTCACCACTCGGTAGTTCAAAGGGCCCATCTGCTCCACAATCCTATATGGTCCTTGCCATTTAGGAGCGAGCTTGGCCGAGAAGAATTGTTCAGCTTTCGAGTAAGGATGAGAGCGAAGCCACACCCGATCACGAAGCTGGAACTGCATGTCTCGTCTGTTCTTATCATAATTTCTCTTCTGCTTGAGTCGAGCCTGGATCATGTTCTTTGAGACAAGAGCTCTCAAGTCATGGAGATGGCCTACCTGGTCATAGCAAGCAGCGTCTGGAGTAAGCTGCTGGGGCTGTAGCACCATATCCAAGGGTCCTCGGAGAGGACGACTTAGGTTCAGCTCTGCAGGTGTGACTCCAGTGGACTCTTGCACAGCAGAATTCAGGGCAAATCGAAACTCGTGAAGGTGCTTGTCCCAGTGTTTGTGCTGGGTCCCTACATAGGAAGCAATCATTGTCTTCAAGGTTCGATTTACTCTCTCAGTGAGATTGGTCTGTGGGTGATAGGCCGTGGTCAACTTCTGCCTCAGGTTCCATCTTTGGCAGGTCTCCTCAAAGAGATCAGAGACAAATTGGGAACCTCGATCAGACAGGATGTAATCAGGCACTCCCCAGCGAGTCAGGATCTCTTTCGTAAGGATGTTAGAGACGGTCCTCGCTGTGGCCTGACGCAGGGAAAAGAGCTCCACCCACTTTGAATAATAATCAACAAAAACAAGCATGTACACATTCTGATTGGAACTTCTAGGAAATGGACCCATCAAATCCACTCCTAACATTTCCCAAGGTCGGGTAACCACCGTTTGCTGCAACTTGCCAGCAGGCTTTCTACCTTCTGGTTTGTACATTTGACAAACCTGACAATTTCGGATGTGTGACTTCACATCCATGCTCAGATGTGGCCAGTAGAGTAACGCTTGCAACCGCTTGTAGGTTTTGAACCTGCCCAAATGACCAGCTAATGGGTCTTCATGGAAATGTTGAAGCAGTTGTAGAGGGCGCGTAGAGTGTCCGGTATGTACATTTGGTAGAGTGTTCTGTGAGGTAGTTGTACGACTCGGTAGACTTTATCTTCAATGATGGTCAGCTTTGTGGTAGGATTGACCATCTTTTCTCCATCTTCCAGGATAGTCTGGTACAAAGCCTGTACTTCTGGATCATCCTGTTGAGCTTTCCATATTGCCTCATCAGAGATGGGAAAGTCTGTTTTGGGCGAGTCTCGACTGCTTGACAGGACAGTAGCACATGTAAGATCAGGGCCACCGTTATCACAAGTAGGAGCTCTGGACAAGGCATCTGGAACAGTGTTGTATTTTCCTTTCCTGTATTCCACTGCAAATGTGAACTCTTGCAACCGTAGAGCCCATCTTATGAGTCTGGTGCTTGGTTTGTTGGTCTTGAACACCCACACAAGGGAGGAATGGTCAGTGACCACAGTGAAGTGTCTTCCTCCAAGTAGTACCTCCACTTTTCCAAAGCCCAGACCACTGCAAGGCACTCTTGCTCTGTTGTGGAGTAGTTCCGTTCTGCTCCATTCAATGTCCGACTGGCGAACGCTAGCACTTCTTCAGTGCCAAGTCCAGTCTGTTGGACTAGGACAGCACCAAGTCCAACATCACTTGCATCAGTGTAAACAACAAAAGGGCAATCAAAGTTGGGATGACCTAAAATGGGAGGTGTGACGAGATGTCGTTTCAGGGTTTCAAAGGAAGTCTGGCACTCTGCCGTCCATTGGAATTTCGCTCCTTTTCGCTTCATCGCGTTGAGGGGTTCTGCCACCTGGGAGAAGTTCGACACAAACCGATGGTACCATCCAGCCATACCAAGGAACCGTTGAAGGGCCTTGAGTGTGGTTGGCACAGGGAAGTCTTGTACAGCCTTTGTCTTTTCAGGATCCACATGAATGCCGTCGAAAGACACAATATGGCCAAGGAACTTCAGGGAGGTTTGGCAGAAGTTGCTCTTCTTCATATTTAAGGTCAGACCAGCTTCTCTTAGCTTGTCCAACACTGCTTGAAGATCTTGAAAGTGTCTTTCTCTGTTCTGAGAGTAGATAATTATATCGTCCAGGTAGACGAAACAGATCTTCCCTTTGAGCTCACCTAACGCAATCTCCATGAGTCTTTGGAAAGTGGCAGGGGCATTCTTTAATCCAAAGGGCATCACCTTAAAGGAAAACAAGCCCTCGGCACAGACAAACGCAGTCTTGTCCTTGCTTTCCTGGTCCATCTCAACCTGCCAATAACCACTATTGAGGTCAAGGGTAGTGAACACAACAGCGCCAGACAATGACTCCAGGATCTCATGGATGGTGGGAAGAGGATAGGCATCAGTCTGGGAAACATTGTTGGTCTTCCTATAGTCCACACAAAATCTAAGACCACCAGTCTTTTTTTGGATGAGGACAACAGGAGCAGCCCAGGGAGAGGAGGAACGTTCTATTATATCTTGGGTTAACATATCATTTATGAGTCCCTTTTGGATGATTAGCTTCGCTGGGGACAAACGATATGGCTTTTGCTTGATCGGCATTTCCTGTGTAAGGAATATTTTGTGCTTCAGGAGCCTGGTGCGTCCTAGCTTTGAAGTACATACATCAGCATTATTCTGCAGCTGCTCCAACAGCCTTAACTCCTCTGGCTGTTCCAGCTGAGCTCTTCTCACAGCCTGTAAAAGGAGATCATCAGAAGGATTATCAAGGGTTAGTGGTACCGGAGCAATGGCAGAGAAGACTGCCACATTTGAACCCCAATCATGTAACTTTTTAGCTTCCGATTGGTGCGGTATTAACTGAAAGGAAGGGGATGTCGATGGGGGCGTAGGCAGTGACTCTTGGGGTTTCAGCTCTGGTTAAAGCACCCAGAGAAGGATGGTCATTCCTGCGAAGAGAGTTAGGTGTGTTGGCCTGTTGTGATTTGTGGTTTCTGGAAGGGTTTACTTGATACGGTCTTGGACATTCAGAGGTGCCAGCTTGGCCCTCAGTGGTCTGAACTGAAGTGGACACCAGGGAAACTCTGTGTAAGGAGTTGTGCCTAATGGAGGCCATGTCCACAGACACGTCATCCAACATTTTAACACAATTAGAGAGTTCTGTCTGCAAGTGGTCTACAGTGTTAACCATGGGAGAAAAAACAGAATTAACATCCTTGAGGACCTCAGTGTGGTGATGTTGCAGGCGCCATTGGAGAGTGGCAGTGAGTTGGTTTCGTTGGTAGTCAAACTGCCTGTCCATGGCACCAGTCATTTCCCGTCTTCCACTCTCACTGAGCTCTTTCAGCGTGTGGGTTAGAGTGCTCAGTGAGTTTCTGAATTCCATGGCACTCTGTTGTTGCTCTTCCCTCAGACATTTGAATTTATGGTGGATAAGAGTTTGGAGATGTTGTTGAGTCTGACGAATATCAAGGATGTCACCTTGAAGTTGTAAGACTACAACCTCTGGAGATAAACCAGACAATGGAGGAAGGTTGGGTGTCAGAGGGAGGACTAGCTCAGTACTTCCACACAGATCCATGTCAATAAGTGAGTAACTGGTTAGACCTCCTGTGGCCTGTGGCTCAGGCCGAGCATTCAGATTCCCAGGGCTCTGGCCCAAATCAACTCCATTATCTCCATTCACATTATGATTTGTATTGTCAGCTTGATGGTCAGAATGGCCCTGTGTATTCCCATTGACAGGTATGACATGGATGAGCACATTATCTTGGGGTGAATCCATTGTTTTAATTCCACACAAAATATTTGCTTTGGTTAGTTCTCAATGTTGAGCTGTCCCATCTGGGATGCCATTTTTATGTAACGGTTTTGACTTGAGGTTATTATTTATAGGGGTGCCAGGTAGGTTGTGCCTACCAGAGAAAACATTGGTTTCTCCTTTTAGTTTGGGTGGGAATGAGTCCCATCTGGTCCGTCAAGTCTACACCAATACAAAGGACGTATGTAAAAGTCAGGAGGGAAATAAACTTTTCATAAACCCTTAAAACATTGAAAAGAACTTCAAAAACAACTATATTCTGTTGCGTGGGTTGTATTAGCAACAACAATGATTACACACACACATATAATAATATCACAATGAGTTCTGGTTCCTCCAGAAATGTCCTGTACCTCGGGCCTAAAAGAGTCCAGCCCGGTAAAGGAGTTCAGTGAACTCAAGTGACTTTTGTCACGCGATGTTTGTCCGTTCATTCCGTGTAGCGTAAACCCAGTATTAAACATACAATCAATATAACAATTACTTTACCACAGAACCTTAAAGCGGATCAACTCTTAATTAAGTCCTCAACTACCACTAACTACACAAATCACAGTATACATCACATCCAAACAAATGAAATACCGTATACAAAAAGGTGGTAGTCGGTCAGTCAGACAATCCAATCCGCCAATAGATCTCCAGCGGAGAAAGGCCACGAAGAACGAGGAGGTGTAGTCCAGGGACGCAAAGAGTGGATCCGATCCTGGGTAAACTCTCTTAAGCTACAAAACACACGTTTAACGGCAACAAAACAAACGGAATCGAGAAGCTTCGGAACTGAGGGTTGAACACATCCTCATGCACGTCTCCATCACAACCCCACTTTCGCACAGCTGATGCTGGCTATTTAATTGGGAATTAAAGGGAAAGCGCCCTATTGCAAGGAGCTGCACTGAGACGGTTCAGAAAAATTCAGGGCCGTCACAATGTGGAGAGGTTGTGGAGTGGTTGAAAAACAAGTTTTAATGACCAACCTAAGTTTATGTAAACTTATATTCTTATTCCATCCCTTACTTAGATTTGTGTGAATTGGGTAGTTGTTGTGGAATTGTTAGATTACTTGTTCAATATTTCTGCACTGTCGGAACTAGAAGCACAAGCAATTTGCTACACTCGCATTAATGTCTGCTAACCATGTGTATGTGATCAATACGATTTGATTTGAGCAATGGGGCAGCAATTACTGGCATAGGTCTACTGGTCTTTTGGTATGTAGAAATTGCTTGATATTGATCATCTACTTATGAAGCTTGCATTTTGAATTTTTGGTGAAATATTTGCTGTTGCTTTCACATGTTTAAACACAGGCCCTATGTGGGAAACATACAATACCCGTCAAACACCTACTCATTCAAAGGTTTTTCTTTATTTCTACTATTTTCTACATTGTAGAATAATAGTGATGTCATCAAAACTATAAAATAACACATATGGAATCATGTAGTAACCAAAAAAGATGATTTGAATAGCCACCCTTTGCCTTGATGACAGCTTTGCACACGCTTGACATTCTCTCAACCAGCTTCATAAGGTAGTCACCCAGAATTGATTTCAATTAACACGTGTGCCTTGTCAAAAGTTAAATTGTGAAATTTCTTTCCTCCTTAATGCGTTTGAGCCAATCAGTTGTGTTGTGACAAGGTAGGTATGGGGGGGTATACAGAAGATAACCCTATTTGGTAAACAGCTCAAATACGCAAACAGAAATGACAGTCCATCATTACTTTAAGACATGAAGGTCAGTCAATATGGAAAATGTCAAGAACTTTGAAAGTTTCTCAAGTGCCGTCGCAAAAACCACAAAGCACTATGATGAAACTGGCTCTCATGAGGACCGCCACAGGAATGGAAGACACAGAGTTACTTCTGCTGCAGAGGATAAGTTCATTGGAGTAACCTGGCTCAGAAATTGCAGCCCAAATAAATGCTTCACAGAGTTCAACTAACAGACCCATCTCAACTGTTCATTGGAGACTGGCGTTCATGGTCAAATTGCTGCAAAGACACCACTACTAAGGACACCAATAAGAAGAAGAGACTTGCTTGGGCCAAGAAACACGAGCAACGGACATTAGACCGGTGGAAATGTGTCCTTTGGTCTGGTGTCCAAATTTGAGATTTTTGGTTCCCACCGCTGTGTCTTTTTGAGATACGGGGTGGGTGAACAGATGATCTCCGCATGTGTATTTCCCACCGTAAAGCACAGAGGACGAGGTGCTATGGCGTGGGGGTGCTTTGCTGGTGACACTGTCTGATTTATTTAGAATTCAAGTCACACTTAACCAGCAAGGCTACCACAGCATTCCGCAGCGATACACCAACCCATCTGGTTTGGCCTCAGTGGGACTATCATTTGTTTTTTCAACAGGACAATGACCCAACACACCTCCAGGCTGTGTACGGGCTATTTTTACCAAGAAGGAGAATGATGGAGTGCTGCATCAGATGACCTGGCCTCCACAATCACCTGACCGCAACCAAATTGAGAGGGTGTTGGTTGAGTTGGACCGCAGAGTTAAGGAAAATCAGCCAACAAGTGCTCAGCATATGTGGGAACTCCAGGTGAAGCTGGTTGATAGAATGCCAAGATTGTGCAAAGCTGTCAAGGTGAAGGGTGGCTATTTGAAGAATCTCAAATGTAAGATTTAGATTTGTTTAACACTTTTTTGGTTACTACATGATTCCATATGTTATTTCATAGTTTTGTCTTCACGATTATTCTACTAAATTTAGAAAATAGCAAAAATAAAGAAAAACCCTTGAATTGTGCAAAGCTGTTCTAAAACGTTTGACTGGTAGTGTATATTCCATCGAATACTACAATAATTGCTAGTGTTTCATCATTACATTACCTTACTGTTTATTTGTCAGGGTTTACCAGAATTGGACCCAGAAGCAGACCAGGACAAGGTGAGTATAAAGATGGTGAGTCCGGGTGGAGGAGCGGGCAGCGGAGGTGGGTTGATGGGAGTGGAAGGCAGATCCAATGGTTAACAACACACTGGTGGTGCAGACAGGGATAAAGATGGTGATGACAGGGATGGGGAGACAGGGATGGGGTATGACAGGGAGGGGAGGGATGGGGTTGATGGGATGGGGTATGACAGGGATAGGCAGGGAGATGACAGGGATGGGGTATGACAGGGATGGGGATCAGGGATGGGGTAACAGGGACTGGTATGACAGGGATGGGGTATGACAGGGATGGGGTATGACAGGGATGGGTATGACAGGGATGGGGACAGGGATGGGGTATGACAGGGATGGGGTATGTCAGGGACAGGGATGGGGTATGACAGGGATGGGGTATGACAGGGATGGGGTATGTCAGGGATGGGGTATGACAGGGATGGGGTATGTCAGGGATGGGGTATGACAGGGATGGGGGACAGGGATGACAGGGATGGGGTATGTCAGGGATGGGGTATGACAGGGATGGGGTCAGGGATGGGGATGACAGGGATGGGGTATGACAGGGATGGGGTATGACAGGGATGGGGTATGACAGGGATGGGGTATGACAGGGATGGGGTATGACAGGGATGGGGTATGACAGGGATGGGGTATGACAGGGATGGGTCAGGGATGGGTATGTCAGGGATGGGGTATGACAGGGATGGGGTATGACAGGGATGGGGTATGACAGGGATGGGGTATGTCAGGGATGGGGTAGGACAGGGATGGGGTATGACAGGGATGGGGTATGACAGGGATATGACAGGGATGGGGTATGACAGGGATGGGGTATGACAGGGATGGGGTATGTCAGGGATGGGGTATGTCAGGGATGGGGTATGACAGGGATGGGGTATGACAGGGATGGGGTATGACAGGGATGGGGTATGACAGGGATGGGGTATGACAGGGATGGGGTATGTCAGGGATGGGGTATGACAGGGATGGGGTATGACAGGGATGGGGTATGACAGGGATGGGGTATGACAGGGATGGGGTATGACAGGGATGGGGTATGACAGGGATGGGGTATGACAGGGATGGGGTATGACAGGGATGGGGTATGACAGGGATGGGGTATGACAGGGATGGGGTATGTTCAGGGATGGGGTATGACAGGGAATGACAGGGATGGGGTATGACAGGGATGGGGTATGACAGGGATGGGGTATGACAGGGATGGGGTATGACAGGGATGGGGTTGACAGGGATTTCAGGGATGGGGTTGACAGGGATTGACAGGGATTATGACAGGGATTTGACAGGGATGGGTTTGACAGGGATGGGTTATGACAGGGATGGGGTATGTCAGGGATGGGGTATTCAGGGATATGACAGGGATGGGGTATGACAGGGATGGGGTAGGTGAATGGCTGTAGACAAAACAAACGGCGGTAAGATTTTATTTCACCTTTATTTAACCAGGTAGGCTAGTTGAGAACACCTTTATTTAACCAGGTAGGCTAGTTGAGAACACCTTTATTTAACCAGGTAGGCTAGTTGAGAACACCTTTATTTAACCAGGTAGGCTAGTTGAGAACACCTTTATTTAACCAGGTAGGCTAGTTGAGAACACCTTTATTTAACCAGGTAGGCTAGTTGAGAACACCTTTATTTAACCAGGTAGGCTAGTTGAGAACACCTTTATTTAACCAGGTAGGCTAGTTGAGAACACCTTTATTTAACCAGGTAGGCTAGTTGAGAACACCTTTATTTAACCCAGGTAGGAACACCTTTATTTAACCAGGTAGGCTAGTTGAGAACACCTTTATTTAACCAGGTAGGCTAGTTGAGAACACCTTTATTTAACCAGGTAGGCTAGTTGAGAACACCTTTATTTAAACAGGTAGGCTAGTTGAGAACAGGTTCTCATTTGCAACTGCGACCTGGCCAAGATAAAGCATAGCAGTGTGAACAGACAACAACAGAGTTACACATGGAGTAAACAATTAACAAGTCAGTAACACAGAGAAAAAAGGGGAGTCTATATACAATGTGTGCAAAAGGCATGAGGAGGTAGGCGAATAATTACAATTTTGCAGATTAACACTGGAGTGATAAATGATCAGATGATCATGTACAGGTAGAGATATTGGTGTGCAAAAGAGCAGAAAAGTAAATAAATAAAAACTGTGGGGATGAGGTAGGTGAAAATAGGTGTGCTATTTACCAATAGATTATGTACAGCTGCAGCGATCGGTTAGCTGCTCAGCTAGCTGATGTTTGAAGTTGGTGAGGGAGATAAAAGTCTCCAACTTCAGCGATTTTTGCAATTCGTTCCAGTCACAGGCAGCAGAGTACTGGAACGAAAGGCGGCCGAATGAGGTGTTGGCTTTAGGGATGATCAATGAGATACACCTGCTGGAGCGCGTGCTACGGATGGGTGTTGCCATCGTGACCAGTGAGCTGAGATAAGGCGGAGCTTTGCCTAGCATGGCCTTGTAGATGACCTGGAGCCAGTGGGTGGCAAGCAAGACGTACAAAACAATAAAACAAACTCTATAAACTGGAGGCTGGTTCGTGGGCACAACATACTGTTCATGGCTAACGATCCGGCAGGGAATGGATGTCAGGTCAGAGCTTTTGAAGGGGAATGGTGATGATCAGGACAGGTGTGCAGATTACTGATGGGTTACAGGTGCGGGTGAACATCGATCTCCCAACAAGCTAATTCGCCCGGCAACTAGACAGGGTGCGTTCCAGGACACCGGAAACACACTCCAGGACAGAAACACAGGCAAACACAGACTCAGGAAGCGGGATTCGTGACATTATTGTAACACGTAGACATTTCTATTTCATGTTTGATAGGCCTATACCGTACATTTTCATTTAGCCAACCATTTCTTACCCTGCTCTGAGTTGGCGCAATGTTTACAGTGCACATTTACTTTCGCAAGACTCATGAGGTAGAAGTCATGTTTATTTAATTCAATGTATGGTTTCCTTTGTTCATATTGCCCGGGGTATGTCGGAGAACTTGTCTGTGTCCTATGTCTCTGTGGTTTTTGTTGCGTGTAATAGGAGTGCACATGCCTTAGTGCGCATAGAAATAGGCTACGTGGCCTGCGCTCCACGCTTTGTAGTCAGAATGTTGAATAAGATCAAATGATTGTGCCTTGTATGCATGGTGTTGGAATATCATTAATAGTCATTGTCTGGTTAAGATGAATGTACCAATGTAACAACGGATGTGGAAATGGCCTTTTACATTGTAGAACCAGTTTATTAGTTGTAATTGTCAATTGGGTAATTGTATGGTCCTTGGGGCCAAATGCTTATTATGTAAAAGCCTGCCAGTTTGAGCTCCTGTTCAATTTAGTTTCTCAGATGGGACAGATGAAGCCTGATACAGAGGCTATTTCTTTTGGGCTATTGCCGGTGTATATTTGGTAAATCTACTTGTATATTGTATATGACATGGCTCTTTCACCATTGGATCACCAAGACCTGTAGATCAACCTACACTCTGAGCACCTCAACCTGACATGCCTTTCTGCCTCAATTAGAGAAAGATTTGTTGTTAAACAAGTCATTGCATAATTTAAAAAATGATCTATCGATACATGTTCTGTTTGGGAATTCAAGTGAATTGTAGCCTACTGTTCAAATGGGTTAAATGGAAATCTGGACACCTACTGTAGGTCTATAACCTCTCACATAGCTTTACAATCCGTAAGAATTTATTGACACACCGGTGCTTCAATCTAAGTTTATTTTTGTATTTTATTTAACCTTTATTTAAATGGTCAATCTAAGCAACATAATACAAAAATCGCCATCAAAATCTATCAGTTTATATGAGAGATATCAGTTTTTGTTTGAAAGGGCTGCGACTCAATCCACCACATCCGCTTATGTTGGCCTTCTACATCTGCCATGGAACGTGACTGAGCTACAGCAGTGTTTGTCAGACCCTGAGACATCTCGGAAATTGGTCTTCTCACAAAAATGTCTGTAGCCTCCGACCACTCTATGGAAAGATGATGTTCTCCGTTTTGCCCACGGGACTCATCTGAAGTCTGAAGTCGGTAATGCTGATGTGTAATCTTCTGTCTGTAGCGTCCAAACCGTTTGAGCTACTAATATGACCCCATTGTGGAAAGGGGAGACTCACTAATATGACCCCATTGTGGAAAGGGGAGACTCGCTAATATGACCCCATTGTGGAAAGGGGAGACTCACTAATATGACCCCATTGTGGAAAGGGGAGACTCACTAATATGACCCCATTGTGGAAAGGGGAGACTCACTAATATGACCCCATTGTGGAAAGGAGACTCGCTAATATGACCCCATTGTGGAAAGGGGAGACTCACTAATATGACCCCATTGTGGAAAGGGGAGACTCGCTAATATGACCCCATTGTGGAAAGGGGAGACTCACTAATATGACCCCATTGTGGAAAGGGGAGACTCGCTAATATGACCCCATTGTGGAAAGGGGAGACTCGCCAACATGACCCCATTGTGGAAAGGGTAGACTCGCTAATATGACCCCATTGTGGAAAGGGGAGACTCACTAATATGACCCCATTGTGGAAAGGGGAGACTCGCTAATATGACCCCATTGTGGAAAGGGGAGACTCACGAATATGACCCCATTGTAGAAAGGGAGACTCACTAATATAACCCCATTGTGGAAAGGGGAGACTCATGAATATGACCCCATTGTGGAATGGGGAGACTCACAAATATGATGGTGTTCTCAGTTTTACTATACATCCCCCCACCAGTGTCATGGACTCGTCTGAAGGTAACCTATACACATAAATGGAAGTACGGAGGTAGTTTTATGCCAACAAAAATAAAGAGTAATATATATATATATATCCTATACATAGGACAGACACTTCAAAACGTTATTCCATATGATTTTTTTTTTTCTCCATTTATGAATGTGTTATTAAATGTATTTCTGTGGGCTCTAGTACTAAAGGCCAAGTTCAATATTTTATCAAGTGATTGTTTTATATTTTTATATATACCTAAAGGGCTCCTACAAATCAAAATAGCTAAATGATCCATGGTATGACCATCTTAAACCAATTCCATATGTTAGCTTAGTAGAATCTCCCCTCACAGCATAGACTTTTAGAGTTTAATAACTCCTGCAGAATTAAGCATTTCTTGCAGTAAAATTACAAACCAAATGTAGGCAACATTTTGACTCGGAAAAGGAATGGATAAATATGATTTCTTTGTATTAGCATCTTGAGAATGTGAATTCTCAGTTAGCATCTTGAGAGAATGTTAATTCTCAGTTAGCATCTTGAGATAATGTTAATTCTTAGTTAGCATCTTGAGATAATGTTAATTCTCAGTTAGCATCTTGAGAGAATGTGAATTCTCAGTTAGCATCTTGAGAGAATGTGAATTCTCAGTTAGCACCTTGAGAGAACGTGAATTCTCAGTTAGCACCTTGAGAGAATGTGAATTCTCAGTTAGCACCTTGAGAGAATGTGAATTCTCAGTTAGCATCTTGAGATAATGTTAATTCTCAGTTAGGATCTTGAGATAATGTGAATGCTTAGTTAGCATCTTGAGAGAATGTGAATTCTCAGTTAGCACCTTGAGAGAATGTGAATTCTCAGTTAGCATCTTGAGAGAATGTGAATTCTCAGTTAGCATCTTGAGAGAATGTGAATTCTCAGTTAGCATCTTGAGAGAATGTGAATGGGCAGTTAGCATCTTGAGAGAATGTGAATTCTCAGTTAGCATCTTGAGAGAATGTGAATTCTCAGTTAGCATCTTGAGAGAATGTGAATTCTCAGTTAGCATCTTGAGAGAACGTGAATGATCAGTTAGCACCTTGAGAGAATGTGAAATCTCAGTTAGCATCTTGAGAGAATGTGAATTCTCAGTTAGCATCTTGAGAGAATGTGAATGATCAGTTAGCACCTTGAGAGAATGTGAATTCTCAGTTAGCATCTTGAGAGAATGTGAATTTTCAGTTAGCACCTTGAGAGAATGTTAATTCTCAGTTAGCATCTTGAGAGAACGTGAATTCTCAGTTAGCACCTTGAGAGAATGTGAATGCTCAGTTAGCATCTTGAGAGAATGTGAATGCTCAGTTAGCATCTTGAGAGAATGTGAAATCTCAGTTAGCATCTTGAGAGAATGTGAATTCTCAGTTAGCACCTTGAGAGAATGTGAATTCTCAGTTAGCACCTTGAGAGAATGTGAATTCTCAGTTAGCACCTTGAGAGAATGTGAATTCTCAGTTAGCATCTTGAGAGAATGTGAATGGGCAGTTAGCATCTTGAGAGAATGTGAATTCTCAGTTAGCATCTTGAGAGAATGTGAATTCTCAGTTAGCATCTTGAGAGAATGTGAATGATCAGTTAGCACCTTGAGAGAATGTGAATTCTCAGTTAGCATCTTGAGAGAATGTGAATTTTCAGTTAGCACCTTGAGAGAATGTTCATTCTCAGTTAGCATCTTGAGATAATGTGAATCCTCAGTTAGCATCTTGAGAGAACGTGAATTCTTAGTTAGCACCTTGAGAGAATGTGAATGCTCAGTTAGCATCTTGAGAGAATGTGAATGCTCAGTTAGCACCTTGAGAGAATGTGAATTCTCAGTTAGCATCTTGAGAGAATGTGAATTCTCAGTTAGCATCTTGAGAGAATGTGAATTCTCAGTTAGCATCTTGAGAGAATGTGAATTCTCAGTTAGCATCTTGAGAGAATGTGAATGATCAGTTAGCACCTTGAGAGAATGTGAATTCTCAGTTAGCATCTTGAGAGAATGTGAATTTTCAGTTAGCACCTTGAGAGAATGTTAATTCTCAGTTAGCATCTTGAGATAATGTGAATCCTCAGTTAGCATCTTGAGAGAACGTGAATTCTCAGTTAGCACCTTGAGAGAATGTGAATGCTCAGTTAGCATCTTGAGAGAATGTGAAATCTCAGTTAGCATCTTGAGAGAATGTGAAATCTCAGTTAGCATCTTGAGAGAATGTGAATTCTCAGTTAGCACCTTGAGAGAATGTGAATTCTCAGTTAGCACCTTGAGAGAATGTGAAATCTCAGTTAGCACCTTGAGAGAATGTGAAATCTCAGTTAGCATCTTGAGAGAATGTGAATGGGCAGTTAGCATCTTGAGAGAATGTGAATTCTCAGTTAGCATCTTGAGAGAATGTGAATTCTCAGTTAGCATCTTGAGAGAATGTGAATTCTCAGTTAGCACCTTGAGAGAATGTGAATTCTCAGTTAGCATCTTGAGAGAATGTGAATTTTCAGTTAGCACCTTGAGAGAATGTTAATTCTCAGTTAGCATCTTGAGATAATGTGAATCCTCAGTTAGCATCTTGAGAGAACGTGAATTCTCAGTTAGCACCTTGAGAGAATGTGAATGCTCAGTTAGCATCTTGAGAGAATGTGAATGCTCAGTTAGCATCTTGAGAGAATGTGAAATCTCAGTTAGCATCTTGAGAGAATGTGAATTCTCAGTTAGCACCTTGAGAGAATGTGAATTCTCAGTTAGCACCTTGAGGAGAATGTGAAATCTCAGTTAGCACCTTGAGAGAATGTGAATTCTCAGTTAGCATCTTGAGAGAATGTGAATGGGCAGTTAGCATCTTGAGAGAATGTGAATTCTCAGTTAGCATCTTGAGAGAATGTGAATTCTCAGTTAGCATCTTGAGAGAATGTGAATTCTCAGTTAGCACCTCTACAGGCGGTATCTATCTTTATCAGCATATTAAAAGCTGATAATATTTCAACCACATAAAATATGCATCTAAGCCGAACTGAAATCTGAACTGGACTGAAACATGTTGGGCCATTTTCACAGCTTTTTATTTCCTTACAACTGGTCAAACTGATGTCATTTGGACATTTTGAACAGAAAATTGTTACCACATTCTTTTTAGTTAATACATTATCTACCCGGTCCCTAAACGTTTTTGCATGGGGAAGAAGCATAGATGACAGAGAACTTTACCGATGTTAACTAGATTGAAGCATTCATTCTATAGATTTATGACATGATTCTGGTGAGCAAGGGTTTATTTAGTCCTCTAGGGTAACATACACTGAGAGTACAAAAAATTATGAACATTATGCTCTTTCCAAGACCTAGACTGACCATGTGAATACAGGTGAAAGCTATGATACCTTATTGATGTTATTTGTTAAATACACTTCAATCACTGCAGATGAAGGGGAGGATACGGGTTAATATTTTACTGCAGTGGGCTAAATCAGGGTCGCAAAGTGTTTCTTGGTAGGATTAAACATATCGTCTTTGAAGCAAAAGGATACACCTCACACACATGGTTATGGGCATCAAAAAAATATTACATTTTGAGTTTGCATCCCTATATTACACTTTACTATATACATCACAGAAAACTGAAATATAATACTACTTTTTGATATATAAACACTGGATTGTCAGCATTGAAGCCACTGGTTCATTTGACTGCAGGAAAGGGCTACAGAAGGATTTTTAGCTTTGAGATAATTGAGACATGAATTGTGTGTGTACCATTCAATCGGTGAATGGGCAAGACAATATATTGAAGTGCTTTGAACAGGGTATGGTAGTAGGTGCCTTTGAACAGGGTATGGTAGTAGGTGCCTTTGAACAGGGTATGGTGGTAGGTGCCTTTGAACAGGGTATGGTAGTAGGTGCCTTTGAACAGGGTATGGTAGTAGGTGCCTTTTGAACAGGGTATGGTAGTAGGTGCCTTTTGAACAGGGTATGGTAGTAGGTGCCTTTGAACAGGGTATGGTAGTAGGTGTCTTTGAACAGGGTATGGTAGTAGGTGCCTTTGAACAGGGTATGGTAGTAGGTGCCTTTGAACAGGGTATGGTAGTAGGTGCCTTTGAACATGGTATGGTGGTAGGTGCCTTTGAACAGGGTATGGTAGTAGGTGCCTTTGAACAGGGTATGGTAGTAGGTGCCTTTGAACAGGGTATGGTAGTAGGTGCCTTTGAACAGGGTATGGTAGTAGGTGCCTTTGAACAGGGTATGGTAGTAGGTGCCTTTGAACAGGGTATGGTAGTAGGTGCCTTTGAACAGGGTATGGTAGTAGGTGCCTTTGAACAGGGTATGGTAGTAGGTGCCTTTGAACAGGGTATGGTAGTAGGTGCCTTTGAACAGGGTATGGTAGTAGGTGCCTTTGAACAGGGTATGGTAGTAGGTGCCTTTGAACAGGGTATGGTAGTAGGTGCCTTTGAACAGGGTATGGTAGTAGGTGCCTTTGAACAGGGTATGGTGGTAGGTGCCTTTGAACAGGGTATGGTAGTAGGTGCCTTTGAACAGGGTATGGTAGTAGGTGCCTTTGAACAGGGTATGGTAGTAGGTGCCTTTGAACAGGGTATGGTAGTAGGTGCATTTGAACAGGGTATGGTAGTAGGTGCCTTTGAACAGGGTATGGTAGTAGGTGCCTTTGAACAGGGTATGGTAGTTGGTGCCTTTGAACAGGGTATGGTAGTAGGTGCCTTTGAACAGGGTATGGTAGTAGGTGCCTTTGAACAGGGTATGGTAGTAGGTGCCTTTGAACAGGGTATGGTAGTAGGTGCCTTTGAACAGGGTATGGTAGTAGGTGCCTTTGAACAGGGTATGGTAGTAGGTGCCTTTGAACAGGGTATGGTAGTAGGTGCCTTTGAACAGGGTATGGTAGTAGGTGCCTTTGAACATGGTATGGTAGTAGGTGCCTTTGAACAGGGTATGGTAGTAGGTGCCTTTGAACAGGGTATGGTAGTAGGTGCCTTTGAACAGGGTATGGTAGTAGGTGCCTTTGAACAGGGTATGGTAGTAGGTGCCTTTGAACAGGGTATGGTAGTTGGTGCCTTTGAACAGGGTATGGTAGTAGGTGCCTTTGAACAGGTTTTTCAAATTGTAACTTTATCACATACTGTAAAGTCGGGGAGGTTGAGGATGGGTGAGGGTGAACAAACACCTGACCTGTGCACCACTAGTGTGTAGGGGTCTGTGTGTGTGCTGTATAAGGTCTGTCTGTATGAGTGTGTGTAGGGGTCTGTGTGTGTGCTGTATAAGGTCTGTCTGTATGAGTGTGTGTAGGGGTCTGTGTGTGTGCTGTATATGGTCTGTCTGTATGAGTCTGTGTAGGGGTCTGTGTGTGTGCTGTATAAGCTCTGTCTGTATGAGTGTGTGTAGGGGTCTGTGTGTGTGTGCTGTATAAGGTCTGTCTGTATGAGTGTGTGTAGGGGTCTGTGTGTGTGCTGTAAAGGGTATGTCTGTATGAGTGTATGTAGGGGTCTGTGTGTGTGCTATATAGGGTCTGTCTATATGAGTGTGTGTAGGGGTCTGTGTGTGTACTGTATAGGATCCGTCTGTATGAGTGTGTGTACAGTATGTGTGAGTATAAAATAAATATATTGTACAGGAGTTTTCGATGGAGACAACAGCTGTCTGTCTGATGGGAAATTTCAGATCAGTTAGTTAGTTAGTTAGTTAGTTAGTTAGTTAGTTAGTTAGTTCGTCTGTGAATGTGTGTTTTATACAAAACCATCAGTCTGATGAGGCTTTCATGCATGCTCTCTCTATCTTCCTCTCTTATCCCTCCATCCTTCTCCATCCCTCTCTACGTAAAAAATAGACATCAAGCAACATCAAAGGGACACCCTGTTCACCGCTCCAGTCTTCTGTCCTTATTGTTTTCCTGCGTTTCATAAACATTACCTTTCCGTACACACACTGTTTCATGTGGGCCATCAATGCCAACCGGTGAATGCACACTGTGTGTGTGTGTTCATGCACGGCGTGCGTTTGTTTCTGTTGATGTTCCATTAGGCACATCAATGGACAAGTCACTGTCTCAAGTAGCTTTTTATCTCCCTATCACTTCTTTCTCTCATATCAAACCTTATTTGAAATCAGAAGCTCAGGGACGTTTCTAGCATTTTAGGGGCCCAAAGCAAGTTTTGTTTCTTTGGCCCCCTAGCGTCCACTTATGCCTAGAAACTGCACTGCATGAGCTTATTGTCACTTGAGGATGTAAAACGTATCTCCATGTCCTAAAATCAACGCTCTAAAGTAATTTTGCCCCCTGTGTGCATCCTGATTTGACAGTAGGGTAGACTATTTCTTG
This sequence comes from Oncorhynchus keta, assembly GCF_023373465.1. Taxonomy (NCBI): domain Eukaryota; kingdom Metazoa; phylum Chordata; class Actinopteri; order Salmoniformes; family Salmonidae; genus Oncorhynchus; species Oncorhynchus keta. The sequence goes on from NW_026280571.1 coordinate 92,413, forward strand.
ATTTGACAGTAGTGTAGACCGTTTCTTGAATTGACTGTAGGGTAGATTGTTTCTTGATTTGACTGTAGGGTAGACTGTTTCTTGATTTGACTGTAGGGTAGACTGTTTCTTGATTTGACTGTAGGGTAGACTGTTTCTTGATTTGACAGTAGTGTAGACTGTTTCTTGATTTGACTGTAGGGTAGACTGTTTCTTGATTTGACAGTAGTGTAGACTGTTTCTTGATTTGACTGTAGGGTAGACTGTTTCTTGATTTGACAGTAGGGTAGATTGTTTCTTGATTTGACAGTAGTGTAGATTGTTTCTTGATTTGACTGTAGGGTAGACTTTTTCTTGATTTGACAGTAGGGTAGATTGTTTCTTGATTTGACTGTAGGGTAGACTTTTTCTTGATTTGACAGTAGGGTAGATTGTTTCTTGATTTGACAGTAGGGTAGACTGTTTCTTGATTTGACAGTAGGGTAGATTGTTTCTTGATTTGACAGTAGTGTAGATTGTTTCTTGATTTGACTGTAGGGTAGACTTTTTCTTGATTTGACAGTAGGGTAGATTGTTTCTTGATTTGACTGTAGGGTAGACTTTTTCTTGATTTGACAGTAGGGTAGATTGTTTCTTGATTTGACTGTAGGGTAGACTTTTTCTTGATTTGACAGTAGGGTAGATTGTTTCTTGATTTGACTGTAGGGTAGACTTTTTCTTGATTTGACAGTAGGGTAGATTGTTTCTTGATTTGACAGTAGTGTAGATTGTTTCTTGATTTGACTGTAGGGTAGACTTTTTCTTGATTTGACAGTAGGGTAGATTGTTTCTTGATTTGACAGTAGTGTAGATTGTTTCTTGATTTGACAGTAGTGTAGATTGTTTCTTGATTTGACAGTAGTGTAGATTGTTTCTTGATTTGACAGTAGTGTAGATTGTTTCTTGATTTGACAGTAGTGTAGACTGTTTCTTGATTTGACAGTAGTGTAGACTGTTTCTTGATTTGACAGTAGTGTATACTGTTCCTTGTTTTTACTTAGCTTGATACATGTAGCCATGGTTTTTTACTTTTTAATGTATTTCTTTATATTTCAGTGACGTCTGGGATGATAAATCTCTACGCAGAAACAAGCCTCCTCCATCGGGTTGAAAGACAGGCAGGGCAGGGTGATATTGAGGGAGTGCCTGGACAAGGTCAGGGCAGGGTCAGGGGGTGAAGGTGAGTGTTGGAGCATGGCATAGGAGACAGGGTGAGTGAGAGGGCTCTATGGGGTGTGGAAGGGATCAAAGCTGGGGTTTATACTCACTGGAGGAATGCGTGTTTGGGTGGAGGGCATGTGGACGAGTGTGTGTGTCAGCAGTAGTGTGTGTGTGTGTGTGTGTGTGTGTGTTTGTCTGTCTGTTTGTGTATGTCAGCAGTAGTGTCTGTCTGTCTGTCTGTCTGTCTGTCTGCCTGTCTGTCTGTCTGTCTGTCTGTCTGTCTGTCTGTCTGTCTGTCCTGTCTCTACACTCTCTCCTCATCCTCCCCTTTCTGTCCTGTCTCTACACTCTATTTCCTCATCCTCCTTTCTGTCCTGTCTCTACACTCTATTCCTCATCCTCCCCTTTCTGTCCTGTCTCTACACTCTCTCCCTCATCCTCCCCTTTCTGTCCTGTCTCTACACTCTATTCCTCATCCTCCCCTTTCTGTCCTGTCTCTACACTCTATTCCTCATCCTCCCCTTTCTGTCCTGTCTCTACACTCTCTCCCTCATCCTCCCCTTTCTGTCCTGTCTCTACACTCTATTCCTCATCCTCCCTTTCTGTCCTGTCTCTACACTCTATTCCTCATCCTCCCTTTCTTTCTGTCCTGTCTCTACACTCTCTGTCCTGTCATCCTCCCCTTTCTGTCCTGTCTCTACACTCTATTCCTCATCCTCCCCTTTCTGTCCTGTCTCTACACTCTATCCCTCATCCTCCCCTTTCTGTCCTGTCTCTACACTCTATTCCTCATCCTCCCCTTTCTGTCCTGTCTCTACACTCTATTCCTCATCCTCCCCTTTCTGTCCTGTCTCTACACTCTATTTCTCATCCTCCCCTTTCTGTCCTGTCTCTACACTCTCTTCCTCATCCTCCCCTTTCTGTCCTGTCTCTACACTCTCTTCCTCATCCTCCCCTTTCTGTCCTGTCTCTATACTCTATTCCTCATCCTCCCCTTTCTGTCCTGTCTCTACACTCTCTTCCTCATCCTCCCCTTTCTGTCCTGTCTCTACACTCTCTCCCTCATCCTCTCCTTTCTGTCCTGTCTCTACACTCTCTCCCTCATCCTCCCCTTTCTGTCCTGTCTCTACACTCTCTCCCTCATCCTCCCCTTTCTGTCCTGTCTCTACACTCTATTCCTCATCCTCCCCTTTCTGTCCTGTCTCTACACTCTATTCCTCATCCTCCCCTTTCTGTCCTGTCTCTACACTCTCTCCCTCATCCTCCCCTTTCTGTCCTGTCTCTACACTCTATTCCTCATCCTCCCCTTTCTGTCCTGTCTCTACACTCTATTCCTCATCCTCCCCTTTCTGTCCTGTCTCTACACTCTCTCCCTCATCCTCCCCTTTCTGTCCTGTCTCTACACTCTATTCCTCATCCTCCCCTTTCTGTCCTGTCTCTACACTCTATCCCTCATCCTCCCCTTTCTGTCCTGTCTCTACACTCTATTCCTCATTCTCCCCTTTCTGTCCTGTCTCTACACTCTATTCCTCATCCTCCCCTTTCTGTCCTGTCTCTACACTCTATTTCTCATCCTCCTCCTCTCTGTCCTGTCTCTACACTCTCTTCCTCATCCTCCCCTTTCTGTCCTGTCTCTACACTCTCTTCCTCATCCTCCCCTTTCTGTCCTGTCTCTATACTCTATTCCTCATCCTCCCCTTTCTGTCCTGTCTCTACACTCTCTTCCTCATCCTCCCCTTTCTGTCCTGTCTCTACACTCTCTCCCTCATCCTCTCCTTTCTGTCCTGTCTCTACACTCTCTCCCTCATCCTCCCCTTTCTGTCCTGTCTCTACACTCTCTCCCTCATCCTCCCCTTTCTGTCCTGTCTCTACACTCTATTCCTCATTCTCCCCTTTCTGTCCTGTCTCTACACTCTATTCCTCATCCTCCCCTTTCTGTCCTGTCTCTACACTCTATTTCTCATCCTCCCCTCTCTGTCCTGTCTCTACACTCTCTTCCTCATCCTCCCCTTTCTGTCCTGTCTCTACACTCTCTTCCTCATCCTCCCCTTTCTGTCCTGTCTCTACACTCTATTCCTCATCCTCCCCTTTCTGTCCTGTCTCTACACTCTATTCCTCATCCTCCCCTTTCTGTCCTGTCTCTACACTCTCTCCCTCATCCTCTCCTTTCTGTCCTGTCTCTACACTCTCTCCCTCATCCTCCCCTTTCTGTCCTGTCTCTACACTCTATTCCTCATCCTCCCCTTTCTGTCCTGTCTCTACACTCTATTCCTCATCCTCCCCTTTCTGTCCTGTCTCTACACTCTATTCCTCATCCTCCCCTTTCTGTCCTGTCTCTACACTCTATTTCTCATCCTCCCCTCTCTGTCCTGTCTCTACACTCTATTCCTCATCCTCCACCTTTCTGTCCTGTCTCTACACTCTATTCCTCATCCTCCCGTTTCTGTCCTGTCTCTACACTCTCTCCCTCATCCTCTCCTTTCTGTCCTGTCTCTACACTCTCTCCCTCATCCTCCCCTTTCTGTCCTGTCTCTACACTCTATTCCTCATCCTCCCCTTTCTGTCTCTACACTCTATTCCTCATCCTCCCCTTTCTGTCTATACACTCTATTCCTCATCCTCCCTTTTCTGTCCTGTCTCTACACTCTCTCCCTCATCCTCCCCTTTCTGTCCTGTCTCTACACTCTCTATTCCTCATCCTCCCCTTTCTGTCCTGTCTCTACACTCAATTCCTCATCCTCCCCTTTCTGTCCTGTCTCTACACTCTATTCCTCATCCTCCCCTTTCTGTCCTGTCTCTACACTCTATTCCTCATCCTCCCCATCTGTCCTGTCTCTACACTCTCTCCCCCATCCTCCCCTTTCTGTCCTGTCTCTACACTCTCTTCCTCATCCTCCCCTTTCTGTCCTGTCTCTACACTCTCTTCCTCATCCTCCCGTTTCTGTCCTGTCTCTACACTATATTCCTCATCCTCCCCTTTCTGTCCTGTCTCTACACTCTATTCATCATCCTCCCCTTTCTGTCTATACACTCTATTCCTCATCCTCCCTTTTCTGTCCTGTCTCTACACTCTCTCCCTCATCCTCCCCTTTCTGTCCTGTCTCTACACTCTCTCCCTCATCCTCCCCTTTCTGTCCTGTCTCTACACTCAATTCCTCATCCTCCCCTTTCTGTCCTCTCTACACTCTATTCCTCATCCTCCCCATCTGTCTTGTCTCTACACTCTCTCCCCCATCCTCCCCTTTCTGTCCTGTCTCTACACTCTCTTCCTCATCCTCCCGTTTCTGTCCTGTCTCTACACTCTATTCCTCATCCTCCCCTTTCAGTCCTGTCTCTACACTCTATTCCTCATCCTCCCCTCTCTGTCCTGTCTCTACATTCTATTCCTCATCCTCCCCTTTCTGTCCTGTCTCTACACTCTATTCCTCATCCTCCCCTTTCTGTCCTGTCTCTACACTCTATTCCTCATCCTCCCCTTTCTGTCTCTACACTCTATTCCTCATCCTCCCCTTTCTGTCCTGTCTCTACACTCTATTCCTCATCCTCCCCTTTCTGTCCTGTCTCTACACTCTATTTCTCATCCTCCCCTTTCTGTCCTGTCTCTACACTCTATTCCTCATCCTCCACCTTTCTGTCCTGTCTCTACACTCTATTCCTCATCCTCCCCTTTCTGTCCTGTCTCTACACTCTATTCCTCATCCTCCTTTCTGTCCTGTCTCTACACTCTATTCCTCATCCTCCCTTTCTGTCCTGTCTCTACACTCTATTCCTCATCCTCCCCTTTCTGTCCTGTCTCTACACTCTATTCCCTCATCCTCCCCTTTCTGTCCTGTCTCTACACTCTATTCCTCATCCTCTCCCTTTCTGTCCTGTCTCTACACTCTATTCCCTCATCCCCCCTTTCTGTCCTGTCTCTACACTCTATTCCTCATCCTCCCCTTTCTGTCCTGTCTCTACACTCTATTCCTCATCCTCCCCTTTCTGTCCTGTCTCTACACTCTACTTTCCTCATCCTCCCCTTTCTGTCCTGTCTCTACACTCTATTCCTCATCCTCCCCTTTCTGTCCTGTCTCTACACTCTATTCCTCATCCTCCCCTTTCTGTCCTGTCTCTACACTCTCTTCCTCATCCTCCCCTTTCTGTCCTGTCTCTCTCTTCCTCATCCTCCCTTTCTGTCCTCATCCTATTCCCTCCTCCTTTCTGTCCTGTCTCTACACTCTCTCCCTCATCCTCCCCTTTCTGTCCTGTCTCTACACTCTCTTCCTCATCCTCCCCTTTCTGTCCTGTCTCTACACTCTATTCCTCATCCTCCCCTTTCTGTCCTGTCTCTACACTCTATTCCTCATCCTCCCCTTTCTGTCCTGTCTCTACACTCTATTCCTCATCCTCCCCTTTCTGTCCTGTCTCTACACTCTCTTCCTCATCCTCCCCTTTCTGTCCTGTCTCTACACTCTCTTCCTCATCCTCCCCTTTCTGTCCTGTCTCTACACTCTATTCCTCATCCTCCCCTTTCTGTCCTGTCTCTACACTCTCTTCCTCATCCTCCCTTTCTGTCCTGTCTCTACACTCTCTTCCTCATCCTCCCCTTTCTGTCCTGTCTCTACACTCTCTTCCTCATCCTCCCCTTTCTGTCCTGTCTCTACACTCTATTCCTCATCCTCCCCTTTCTGTCCTGTCTCTACACTCTATTCCTCATCCTCCCCTTTCTGTCCTGTCTCTACACTCTATTCCTCATCCTCCCCCTCTGTCCTGTCTCTACACTCTATTCCTCATCCTCCACCTTTCTTCCTGTCATCCTCCTTTCTGTCCTGTCTCTACACTCTATTCCTCATCCTCCCCTTTCTGTCCTGTCTCTACACTCTCTCCCTCATCCTCTCCTTTCTGTCCTGTCTCTACACTCTATTCCTCATCCTCCCCTTTCTGTCCTGTCTCTACACTCTATTCCTCATCCTCCCCTTTCTGTCCTGTCTCTACACTCTCTTCCTCATCCTCCCCTTTCTGTCCTGTCTCTACACTCTATTCCTCATCCTCCCCTTTCTGTCCTGTCTCTACACTCTATTCCTCATCCTCCCCTTTCTGTCCTGTCTCTACACTCTATTCCTCATCCTCCCCTTTCTGTCCTGTCTCTACACTCTATTCCTCATCCTCCCCTTTCTGTCCTGTCTCTACACTCTCTTCCTCATCCTCCTTTCTGTCCTGTCTCTACACTCTCTCCCTCATCCTCCTCCTTTCTGTCCTGTCTCTACACTCTATTCCTCATCCTCCCCTTTCTGTCCTGTCTCTACACTCTATTCCTCATCCTCCCCTTTCTGTCCTGTCTCTACACTCTATTCCTCATCCTCCCCATCTGTCTTGTCTCTACACTCTCTCCCCCATCCTCCCCTTTCTGTCCTGTCTCTACACTCTCTTCCTCATCCTCCCCTTTCTGTCCTGTCTCTACACTCTCTTCCTCATCCTCCCCTTTCTGTCCTGTCTCTACACTCTCTTCCTCATCCTCCCCTTTCTGTCCTGTCTCTACACTCTATTCCTCATCCTCCCCTTTCTGTCCTGTCTCTACACTCTATTCCTCATCCTCCCCTTTCTGTCCTGTCTCTACACTCTATTCCTCATCCTCCCCTTTCTGTCCTGTCTCTACACTCTCTCCCTCATCCTCCCCTTTCTGTCCTGTCTCTACACTCTCTCTCCTCATCCTCCCCTTTCTGTCCTGTCTCTACACTCTATTCCTCATCCTCCCCTTTCTGTCCTGTCTCTACACTCTATTCCTCATCCTCCCCATCTGTCCTGTCTCTATTCCTCATCCTCCCCTTTCTGTCCCTCATCCATCCCCCCTTTCTGTCCTGTCTCTACACTCTCTTCCTCATCCTCCCCTTTCTGTCCTGTCTCTACACTCTATTCCTCATCCCCCCTTTCATCCTCCTCTTTCCTCATCCTCCTTTCTGTCCTGTCTCTACACTCTATTCCTCATCCTCCTTTCTCTGTCCTGTCTCTACACTCTATTCCTCATCCTCCCCTTTCTGTCCTGTCTCTACACTCTATTCCTCATCCTCCCCTTTCTGTCCTGTCTCTACACTCTATTCCTCATCCTCCCTTTCTGTCCTGTCTCTACACTCTATTCCTCATCCTCCCCTTTCTGTCCTGTCTCTACTCTACCATCCTCCCTTCTGTCCTGTCTCATCCTCTCATATCCTCCCTTTCTGTCCTGTCTCTACACTCTATTCCTCATCCTCCCCTTTCTGTCCTGTCTCTACACTCTATTCCTCATCCTCCCCTTTCTGTCCTGTCTCTACACTCTATTCCTCATCCTCCCCTTTCTGTCCTGTCTCTACACTCTATTCCTCATCCTCCCTTTCTGTCCTGTCTCTACACTCTATTCCTCATCCTCCCCTTTCTGTCCTGTCTCTACACTCTCTCCCTCATCCTCTCCTTTCTGTCCTGTCTCTACACTCTCTCCCTCATCCTCACCTTTCTGTCCTGTCTCTACACTCTATTCCTCATCCTCCCCTTTCTGTCCTGTCTCTACACTCTATTCCTCATCCTCCCCTTTCTGTCCTGTCTCTACACTCTATTCCTCATCCCCCCTTTCTGTCCTGTCTCTACACTCTATTCCTCATCCTCCCTTTCTGTCCTGTCTCTACACTCTATTCCTCATCCTCCCCTTTCTGTCCTGTCTCTACACTCTCTTCTCATCCTCCCTTTCTGTCCTGTCTCTACACTCTCTTCCTCATCCTCCCCTTTCTGTCCTGTCTCTACACTCTATTCCTCATCCTCCCTTTCTGTCCTGTCCTCATCCTCCCCTTTCTGTCCTGTCTCTACACTCTATTCCTCATCCTCCCCTTTCTGTCCTGTCTCTACACTCTCTCCCTCATCCTCTCCTCATCCTCCCCTTTCTGTCCTGTCTCTACACTCTATTCCTCATCCTCCTTTCTGTCCTGTCTCTACACTCTCTTCCTCATCCTCCCCTTTCTGTCCTGTCTCTACACTCTATTCCTCATCCTCCTTTCTGTCCTGTCTCTACACTCTATTCCTCATCCTCCCCTTTCTGTCTGTTCTACACTCTATTCCCTCCTCCCCTTTCTGTCCTGTCTCTACACTCTATTCCTCATCCTCCCCTTTCTGTCCTGTCTCTCTCTATTCCCTCATCCTCTCTCCCTCATCCTCATCCTCCCTTTCTGTCCTGTCTCTACACTCTCTCCCTCATCCTCCCCTTTCTGTCCTGTCTCTACACTCTATTCCTCATCCTCCCCTTTCTGTCCTGTCTCTACACTCTATTCCTCATCCTCCTTTCTGTCCTGTCTCTACACTCTCTTCCTCATCCTCCCTTTCTGTCCTGTCTCTACACTCTATTTCTCATCCCCCCTTTCTGTCCTGTCTCTACACTCTATTCCTCATCCTCCCCTTTCTGTCCTGTCTCTACACTCTATTCCTCATCCTCCCCTTTCTGTCTTGTCTCTACACTCTCTATTTCATCCTCCCCTTTCTGTCCTGTCTCTACACTCTATTCCTCATCCTCCCCTTTCTGTCCTGTCTCTACACTCTCCTTCCTCATCCTCCTCCCCTTTCTGTCCTGTCTCCTACACTCTCTTCCTCATCCTCCCCTTTCTGTCCTGTCTCTACACTCTATTCCTCATCCTCCCCTTTCTGTCCTGTCTCTACACTCTATTCCTCATCCTCCCTTTCTGTCCTGTCTCTACACTCTATTCCTCATCCTCCCCTTTCTGTCCTGTCTCTACACTCTATTCCTCATCCTCCCCCTTTCTGTCCTGTCTCTACACTCTATTCCTCATCCTCCCTTTCTGTCCTGTCTCTACACTCTATCCCTCATCCTCCTTTCTGTCCTGTCTCTACACTCTATTCCTCATCCTCCCCTTTCTGTCCTGTCTCTACACTCTATTCCTCATCCTCCTTTCTGTCCTGTCTCTACACTCTATTCCTCATCCTCCCCTTTCTGTCCTGTCTCTACACTCTATTCCTCATCCTCCTTTCTGTCCTGTCTCTACACTCTATTCCTCATCCTCCCCTTTCTGTCCTGTCTCTACACTCTATTCCTCATCCTCCTTTCTGTCCTGTCTCTACACTCTATTCTCCTCATCCTGTTCACCCCCTTTCTCCTCCTGTCTCTACACTCTCTTCCTCATCCTCCCTTTCTGTCCTGTCTCTACACTCTATTCCTCATCCTCCTTTCTGTCCTGTCTCTACACTCTATTCCTCATCCTCCCCTTTCTGTCCTGTCTCTACACTCTATTCCTCATCCTCCCTTTCTGTCCTGTCTCTACACTCTATTCCTCATCCTCCCTTTCTGTCCTGTCTCTACACTCTATTCCTCATCCTCCCCTTTCTGTCCTGTCTCTACACTCTATTCCTCATCCTCCCCTTTCTGTCCTGTCTCTACACTCTTCCTCATCCTCCCTTTCTGTCCTGTCTCTACACTCTCTTCCTCATCCTCCCCTTTCTGTCCTGTCTCTACACTCTATTCCTCATCCTCATCCCCTTTCTGTCCTGTCTCTACACTCTATTCCTCATCCTCCCTTTCTGTCCTGTCTCTACACTCTATCTCTCATCCTCCCTTTCTGTCCTGTCTCTACACTCTATTCCTCATCCTCCCCTTTCTGTCCTGTCTCTCTCATTCCTCATCCTCCCCTTTCTGTCCTGTCTCTACACTCTATTCCTCATCCTCCCCTTTCTGTCCTGTCTCTACACTCTATTCCTCATCCTCCCCTTTCTGTCCTGTCTCTACACTCTATTCCTCATCCTCCCCTTTCTGTCCTGTCTCTACACTCTATTCCTCATCCTCCTTTCTGTCCTGTCTCTACACTCTATTCCTCATCCTCCCCTTTCTGTCTCTCCTCTATTCTCATCCTCCACTCTGTCCTGTCTCTACACTCATCCCTCCTTTCTGTCCTGTCTCTACACTCTATTCCTCATCCTCCCTTTCTGTCTGTCCTGTCTATTCTACCCTTTCTGTCCTTTCCACTCATCCTCATCCTCCTTTCTGTCCTGTCTCTACACTCTCTCCTCATCCTCCTTTCTGTCCTGTCTCTACACTCTATTCCTCATCCTCCCTTTCTGTCCTGTCTCTACACTCTATTCTCTCATCCTCCTTTCTGTCCTGTCTCTACACTCTATTCCTCATCCTCCCTTTCTGTCTCTACACTCTCTACACTCTATTCCTCATCCTCCCTTTCTGTCCTGTCTCTACACTCTATTCCTCATCCTCCTTTCTGTCCTGTCTCTACACTCTATTCCTCATCCTCCCTTTCTGTCCTGTCTCTACACTCTATTCCTCATCCTCCCTTTCTGTCCTGTCTCTACACTCTATTCCTCATCCTCCCTTTCTGTCCTGTCTCTACACTCTATTCCTCATCCTCCCCTTTCTGTCCTGTCTCTACACTCTCTTCCTCATCCTCCCCTTTCTGTCCTGTCTCTACACTCTCTTCCTCATCCTCCCGTTTCTGTCCTGTCTCTACACTCTATTCCTCATCCTCCCCTTTCTGTCCTGTCTCTACACTCTATTCCTCATCCTCCCCTTTCTGTCCTGTCTCTACACTATTCTCATCCTCCTTTCTGTCCTGTCTTCCTCATCCTCCCCTTTCTGTCTCTGTCTCATCCTCCTTTCTGTCTCTATCTCCCTCATCCTCCCCTTTCTGTCCTGTCTCTACACTCTCTTCCTCATCCTCCCTTTCTGTCCTGTCTCTACACTCTCTTCCTCATCCTCCCCTTTCTGTCCTGTCTCTACACTCTATTCCTCATCCTCCCCTTTCTGTCCTGTCTCTACTCATTCCTCATCCTATGTCTCTCATCCTTCCCCATCCTCCCCTTTCTGTCCTGTCTCTACACTCTCTTCCCTCATCCTCCCCTTTCTGTCCTGTCTCTACACTCTCTTCCTCATCCTCCCTTTCTGTCCTGTCTCTACACTCTATTCCTCATCCTCCCTTTCTGTCCTGTCTCTACACTCTATTCCTCATCCTCCCTTTCTGTCCTGTCTCTACACTCTATTCCTCATCCTCCCTTTCTGTCCTGTCTCTACACTCTATTCCTCATCCTCCCCTTTCTGTCCTGTCTCTACACTCTCTTCCTCATCTTTCTGTCCCTCTACACTCTCTTCCTGTCCTCCTTTCTACTGTCTCTACACTCTCTTCCTCATCCTCCCCTTTCTGTCCTGTCTCTACACTCTATTCCTCATCCTCCCTTTCTGTCCTGTCTCTGTCTCTACACTCTATTCTCATCCTCCCCTTTCTGTCCTGTCTCTACACTCTATTCCTCATCCTCCCTTTCTGTCCTGTCTCTACACTCTATTCCTCATCCTCCCCTTTCTGTCCTGTCTCTACACTCTATCCCTCATCCTCCCCTTTCTGTCCTGTCTCTACACTCTATTCCTCATCCTCCCCTTTCTGTCCTGTCTCTACACTCTCTTCCTCATCCTCCTTTCTGTCCTGTCTCTACACTCTATTCCTCATCCTCCTTTCTGTCCTGTCTCTACACTCTCTTCCTCATCCTCCCTTTCTGTCCTGTCTCTACACTCTATTCCTCATCCTCCCCTTTCTGTCCTGTCTCTACACTCTATTCCTCATCCTCCCTTTCTGTCCTGTCTCTACACTCTATTCCTCATCCTCCCTTTCTGTCCTGTCTCTACACTCTATTCCTCATCCTCCCCTTTCTGTCCTGTCTCTACACTCTATTCCTCATCCTCCCTTTCTGTCCTGTCTCTACCCTTTCTGTCCTGTCCTCCCCTTCTCTGTCCTGTCTCTACACTCTATTCCTCATCCTCCCCTTTCTGTCCTGTCTCTACACTCTCTCCCTCATCCTCCCCTTTCTGTCCTGTCTCTACACTCTATTCCTCATCCTCCCCTTTCTGTCCTGTCTCTACACTCTCTTCCTCATCCTCCCCTTTCTGTCCTGTCTCTACACTCTATTCCTCATCCTCCCCTTTCTGTCCTGTCTCTACACTCTATTCCTCATCCTCCCCTTTCTGTCCTGTCTCTACACTCTATTCCTCATCCTCCCCTCTCTGTCCTGTCTCTACACTCTATTCCTCATCCTCCCCTTTCTGTCCTGTCTCTACACTCTATTCCTCATCCTCCCCTTTCTGTCCTGTCTCTACACTCTCTGTTCCTCATCCTCTCTCCTTTCTGTCCTGTCTCTACACTCTCTCTCTTATCCTCATCCTTTCTGTCCTGTCTCTACACTCTATTCCTCATCCTCCCTTTCTGTCCTTCTCTCATCCTCCTCATCCTCCCCTTTCTGTCCTGTCTCTACACTCTATTC